>NC_073693.1:320662628-320853085 GCF_029784155.1 Uranotaenia lowii
AGTTGTTACCACATTTGTATTGTTATTTTTTTAAACTTTCATTTGTATTTTTCATTTAATATCTTTTTCGACTCAGAGTTATCAATTTATTGTCATATTTCAATCATATTTTTGACTATTTTTGCCAATTTTGACAGATTCTTTTCATATTTTTACAACATATGTCATATTTTGGTCATTATTTTGTTAAATTCAATATTTTAGTATTTTTGACTAAGTTTTGTAGGATTTTTATCATTTTATTTAATTTTCTGTCAATTTCTCAACATTTTTGTCCAAATTTTGTCATTTCATCATAATTTTATAAATTTTGTGATGTATTTACCACATTGGCAAAGTTTTTACAGTGTCATGTTTTTTGTCATGTTTTGTCATCCTAATGTAAATTTTTTCAAATTTTTCTTATATTTGTGAGATTTTTATCGATTTTTTTAAACGTAATTTTCTGGTTATTTTTTTATCATTTTTGTCAGAATTTCATCGCCTAAATTACTCAACTTTTTGTCATGTTTGTACCATATTTGTCATATGTAGTTTTTACATAAAATTTTCATTTTTTGTCATATGTTTTCATCTTATTCCCAATTTTCGTCATATTTATCTTATATTTGTCACATTTTTGTGGAAATTTTGTCATATTTTTGACATATTTTTATCACATATTTAACATAATTTTGTCAGATTTTTGTAATTTTTCTGAAAATAACATCGGGTAGAATTTTTGATTTTTGGAAAATAAACCAAATGCCTTTCTCACATTTAAATAGGATTTTTATTTTATTGAAAGATTCAATTTTTCCTCATCCATATGGTTCAACCAAAAGTCATAAATAAGTTATTATTTTGACATCACCAGATTTAATTTTCATTTTAGAAGTTTTTAACACATTTCACTTATTTTTGTGATAGTTGTTTCATATTTTTGGTATAGTTTTAGTGTACATTTTTGTAGTGTTTTTGTCCATTCTGGTTGATTTTTCTTTTGTTCAATTTAAGTCGTTTTTCGTAACTCAGATTTGTCAATTGAATGTCATATTTTATAAATAAGCTTAACGTTTTTTTCTGTTTTTGTTAGACTTTTGTTAGATTTTTGTTTTAATTAAACAACATTTGTCATATGTTTGTCATATTTATTTTCACGTTTGTCGTATTTTTGACATAGTTTTGTCGGATTTTGTCAAATAATGTTATGCTCTGTAATTTTTTTTAAATCATTTTCGACAGAATTTCATCATATGATCATTTTCAAAACAAAATTTCATAGGTAATATTGTCATGGTTTTACCACATTTTTCATAGTTTTTTTTATAATTATGTCATCTCAATGACAATTTTTGTTATTTGTCTGATTTTTATCGAATTTTTGCCGAATTTTTGTCAAACTTTTGTCATATTTATGACATACTTTAATCACATTTTTATTTTAAACATAGTTTTGTCAGATTTATGTCATTCATTGCAATAATTTCGGATAAAATTAACAATATGGTTTGATTTTTGAAAAAAATAAAAGTAAACGAAAATAACCCAAATGGCCTTCTCACATTCAAACGGGGTGTTCATTTTATTGAACGATTGAAGTTTGCCTCATCCATATAGTTTTTAGCTGCACAAAAGTAATTTCCTATCACAAAACCAAGCGTCTGTGAAACTTTTAGTGAGAAAACTGAGTTTAACTGGTTTAAAATGGAAGTTAAAGACCTACAAAATTTTAAGTACTTTATTTCAGATGAAAAACGTAAAATTTAATTGAAATTTGACATTAATGTTTGAAATTTTATATTTCGAATGAACATTGGTTAAATGAAATAGGAAAACTTATTTTTTTTTTCATAAAATGATAACGGAATTTATAAATTGATGATGCTTTATCTTATGAATTCACATTAGTTTTGTTGTTTTTTTCTACAAACGATGAAGAGGTTGCCAAATTGGCCAAATCTCAATGCTTGGTGCTATCTGTATGCGGAAAATGAAATTAAAAAAGCACTGATCCTAAGAAGACGTGAGCGTATGTTTTGAGCTAAATAATGCATTATCAATTAAAAAAATAAAAAATAAAAATAAAAAAGCCGGCGGAAGTGTGAGAATTCAACTTAATATAACATTCTTAGCAGAGATGCCAACAAACAAGTGTTTGTCTGGAAGAAAAAAAAATTGAAAAAGTCTGGATGGCGAACTTTATAGGTGATCGCATAAGTACAGATGCTCATTGCTTGATATGATAAATATATTTACTCTGTCTTCAGCAATGCCTGTTGCACTAACAGCTACGTTTTATGCTTAATATCCATCTTCGTAGCATTCCTCACTTTTCGATTACAAATTCGAATCATTTCCTGTCGTTTTACCACGAAAATTTTGTATTTTGATTGTATGGTAAATAAAATCATACTCCAAAGTCTGAAAACAGCTGTAAAAAATGTCAAAAGTTTCGAAGTCTGGCAACCTTTAAAAATGTCTGATGTAAGCCCAAAAAGTCTGGACAAAATCTGGAAGTTTGGCATCATTGTTTGCCAACATTTCATTTGAGTTTGTTCTCGTCTGCTGCCTGGCGCTGGTTCGGTGGTTATTTCCATCCTTCTTTGTTTTGTGCCTTGGAGAACAATGCCAATAATATGAACAAAGCTCCTCAGTGCCAATATTGTGCAAATACTGTGCGAATTATGTGCGAATATCTGCATAAAACCGGTAGAGTTGATGCTGATCTGTGGGTTTATCAACTTAGGCTCTTTGACGTTGACAGTCTCGAAACTGTTTGATCAGCTCTCGGTGAGGTTATCGAATGTGCTCACTTGGTTTAGATCAATTTCTGTCCGCTAAATAGAAAGGTTTATTCAAAAATGTTTACACGTAGTAAATACATTTAAAAATCAGCCGTATTTATTTTAAGTTAGCTCATTGGTAGTGTTGTGCTTATTTAGTTGAAATATTGACTTTTTGTTACATGATTCATGTAGCTTATTCTACCATTAATTTCGAAAAAAAAAATTGATAATTGATTAATTAATTTTTCTCCAGTTTGGTGCTACTTTAAATCTGCCTTGTAGCTTTATTCCAATCTTTTAGTCTTTGCTACTGTCTAACCTCTGCCAAGTGGACTGTCTTTTCGAAAACTGCCTACACATTTCCTCACACAAACGGGCCACGTTTAGTAGCTTCAAGATTTGAAGCAGTCAGCAGACATGGGCTATCATTTTTATCCATCAGCCACTTTGCATTCCTTCCCATTCTCCCTTACATTTCGGTCTTTAGAAAAATCGGCTGAAATTTTGTGTTAAAATTAGAAGTCGCCGGTTCGCCTGTCAAGGAAGCTTTTTGCTTACTGCTAATGAAGCTCTTTTCTCGGTGATTATGATGGCGGCACTCCCGCGAGTGGAGGAAAACCAGGCTTTTATTTCCTGCCGCATCAAGCCACTTTAGGACCAGAGTCGTCGTGGATATTGAATTTAAATTGGTCATTTCCCGATTACAGCTGAGGTTTATGGCTTTTCAAGCATCGCCACCAAAGCAGAAGCTGAAAAGCTGGAAGTTTCAAAATCATCACCATCATCACATTCGCTTTATTGGTTGACAGATTTTCACGAATCAATCTCCATCTCAGGGCGCCATTTGGTCCTCGAATTGTTCATAAATACCATTTGTTAATTCAATATATTGTAGTGGGCAGCAAAATGAGAAAAAACGACCCGCTCTCTCGAGGAAAAAAAATCCGGCAAACAGATTGTGTCGGTTAAACTTTAGGGATTTTTATGCGTTTCCGAAACAAAGTTTTCGGCACCGTACCGGAAAATGTCGACCATCTTCGCCCATTAAGGCTGACTTTTTATGGGAGTATAAAAATCAAATCATGCCGCTTTTCATAACTAGGAGAAGTCGGACCAGCAGCAAAAAAAAAGAAGTCCAACGAGGACCGAAAATGGTCGAATGCGACAGAAAGTTTCCGGCAAAGGTTGAACCTAAAGAAGTGGAAAAGTGGGAAAAAAGAGAGACGCATAGTAAGGCAAAGGAAAATCGGAGACCAAGACATTATACATTCAAACCTCGCGCAGTCAGGGGTCCCGATTTTGGTGAAATCGAGCAACCGATGGCTATCGTTTGGGTGTTTCGGTGTTTTTCCAGGGAATATTGAATGAACTGTAAGGTTTTTTGATTTGGATTAACTGTATCTTTTATTCAAAGTGTGTCAACAACCTTTGACCCAATTTGTGTTTACAATCATAATTTTGACGAAATTATATATTTCGTTTTGTTTTGCAAATATGAACGATCAAAAATTTTGTTGTGTAGGCGACTATCTTCATTATTTTTTCAGTCCTGAAACAATGGCTCATGAAAAAATTTTATACCAATTTAAAAAAAATCAGAACTTAGAGATCGCTTTCCGATGGTCGAAGTTCTCGTCAATACCATTGAAAAATTAAATGTAAAATATAATGATATTAAGTTTTGGGTGATATCTCATCCTTCAAATCTTGCTTTTATTTTTTTTGTAAATTTTTTAATCATGCTGCACTTGTTGTTCAGTTATGAGCTCAGTGGGTCTTTTGTTATTGTAATTGCGATTTTTGAATTTACTTAAAAAAGGCAAAATTTTTTATCAACAACTCTGACTAAGAGCTTCGCTAGAATCCAAAGATATCCAAATAAAGTATATAAGTGTATTTTAAAAAATTTTTGAATTTAAACTCTGGATTTGAATAACAATTAAGAAATTTTTGAAAATTTAAAAAATACTTTTCAATCATGCGTCGTGTTACTAATTTTTTAGATTCTTTTCTCAAACCACAGTATATTATACTTTTAGTATGGCAATTTAAAGACTTAAAGACAATGATTTATTTTAGATGCTAGGCTGAACCATGATTGATGTTATATCTGCCATCAAATGAGCTTAGTATATCTTATTCAGTCCAAATTTGATATATCGTATCGTATTCTCAACCCAACTAAGAACACGTGACTTTCATTAAGAATCATTGTTTTGACAAGGGTATGAGTTTTATAAATTTGAAAATAAATAAATAATGGAAGGTAGAGTTTTAGAGATCATTATTTCAATATCAGTTTAAGACTGGGTTTATTCCCTACTTTCATTTGATGGCTTTTCGGTTTCATGAAAAAATGAAAACAGTTTTGTTACAATTTTATCACTTGACAAAAAAGCCAACAAACAAATAACGATAAATAATTAAAGTTGATTCGAAATCAAAATTTGATCTGGAATAATTGTAGAAAGCCGACATTATAATAATGTATCCTGTTCCTGATTCGAATTCGAATTTTTCTTATTTGAAACTCAAATATATAAAAAACTAAATTAAGATTGATCATGCAAAATGTTTGCTTGCCTTTTTGTTATCGACATTAAAAAAAATCAAACCAAAGCAAAAGTATTTTAATATTCAGATTTAACTTTGCTTTCGATTAAAATTTATTGAAAATTATCCGATGGATTCAGATTTCAGATACAGCATTTGGAATCAAAATCCAAATTCAGAAACCTACATTCAAGTTTTTATTCGAATTTGATATTCGTGATTCTATATAAAACATTTATATAGAGAGTTAAAATATTGGAGCTCGGAGAAAACATTTATGTAGGGTTACTTTGAACCTAGAGCCTACATTAGTTCTAAAATGCCAAAAATAGGAAATAATTCATTTTGCTGGCATAGGATTTAAAGACTGCAAGACAATGAGCTCTCATTTTTTCCTTAATCCTATCAGGCCGATTTTTGCCAGAATGAATGATGATTATAAAATTTTCTACTGTTTTAAAAATGTACCTTCCTTTTGGAGGTTATTACCGATCATGGTAACCATATTTAGTTTGGAGTTTATTTTTGTTTTCGAACCCATACCACAATATTTTCATTAATAAATTAAAATTATTGTCAATTTGTATAGGCTCATTTTGTTTCGTTATAGTTAGGTATATTGTAAAATAAGTTGTGTTGTCTGATAGGAAGGTACTTGATTAGCAGTAACACGTTCATTTAAGCATTGCAACGGAAGATAGCTTGTTCGGGGTATTACAGAGCGCGATGCCCTGTAATACACTCCACCCGGACCGGTTACGTGATGCGGGCCTGCTTCCGTGCCCGGGAGGAATGCATGAACGTGGGACTGAGTCCGTGGTCACCCTATTGTCCAATCCCTACCTCGTCTAAACTTTGCGAAACGATAAGCTAGATCGCATCATCGAGTTTGCGTTTCGTAAGAGAATTCTACATCCGGGAGATCTGAGAGAAGAAGCGAGAAGGGGGGAGGGATCACAGGGATCGTGCAGCTTTAGGCGGGCAAGATCGAGGAGAGTTGTCGTGATCGTCCTGGTGATCGGACGCAAATTGTATTTGGCAAAAGTTTAACAAAAACGCGTGTGAAAAGTGGCCCGTAAGTCGGGTATTATCAGATTCCCAAATTCGCACTGTGCAAGCATCCATCGGTGCGATCCAAGGCCACAACACACAGCACACCAAATCGGCAGAGGTTCCTCGACTCCTTGAGGACCTTTGCTGGGGAGTCAATATCCCTCCAATCCCAGTTTCGACAATCCACACCGGTCGCGACAACGTTCGTCCAAGGACGACATTATTGGAAGCAGGGACCGACAAAAAACACAAACACAACACAGTACATATCGTGCAACACAAATCCTGAAGTGCTGACACATAAATTTTCGTGTGCGACGCTTCGGTTTGGCACAGCACTTCAATTGTGTTGTGCTGCATCAAATCAACACGACATAGTTTCTAGTTGTGTCGTGTCGAGAAGAACACAGTTGTGCTCAGCAGGCAACACAGTGTGTTGTTACGAGCGAGACTATTTTCACCCGTCGCGCTTGACTGGGCAGCATTTCTCCATATTTTACATGGCGAAGTTCTTCACTCACTTAGTGTTGAGAAAGAAGCTTGAAAGCAAACGAAAGAAAATCTATCCAGTTCGGCTGCTGGCAGGTAGGCAACAATGATAATCTCATCGTTTCGGGACCGGCACACGAAAACACTGTGTCGTCGACTGTGTCGGATTTTGTGTCGCATGCAGTACTGTGCTGTGTTGCGGCCGACACGCAACAAAAGAAGATCAACACAGACACAGCACAGTTTCGTTTCGGATGTGCCGTGTTATCAAATTGTGTTGCACTTACTGTGTTCGTGCTGTTTTCGGTCCCTGATTGGAAGGAAGCATTTCGGTTGGTTGGTGGTGCCTCTGACCCACTAAGGCAACTGCCATACACGCCGAACCCGGGGATCAGGTCTAGCATCGGCTGTCGATCGCAACGCGGGCGCATCGTTGCTATTTATCGCAGGTCCGATTCAAACGTGCTCTGCGATTCATCAGCGGGATTAGACTTCGACCACGTGGTGCTAGGCTTTGGAGCAAGCTGCCGGAACCTCGAAAAACTAAAGTAAAAAGCCCAAGTCTCAAGCCCATGCTCGAGCCTCTAGCCCAAGTCTCAAGCTCGAGCTCCAAGCCTAGGTCAGAAGTCCGAAACTCAAGCCCACCCTCGAAGCTGAACCTCAAGACCCGTTCGGGAGCCGAATCTCAAACCCAGATTCGAAGCTGTACCTCAAGACCCGTTCGGGAGCCGAATCTCAAACCCAGATCCGAAGCTGAACCTCAAACACGTGCCTCTAGCTCGATCCTATTGCTGATCCTCAAGCCCAAGTCCGAAGGTGAGCCACGTGTCCAAGATGTCCAGGTAGCTGATCGGCCGCAACAAATTCCCTTCCTTCTGTTGAATGTTTTTCTGATAGAAAAAATATAAAAACTTAAAATTTCCACCTTTTCAATCTTTCATTAAAATAAGAGCCGATATATTTTGGGAAGGGTTCCACCTAATTACATTCCCTTTGGTTTGCTAGTCTTCCTCCACTGCGTCGTGTATTGGTGAGTATTCCACACAAGCAAGAGCCGACCCTGAGGGAATAAGTCCGGTTGAGCTAGCCGACCGTTTCAAGGTAAAACAGACAGCTGTGGGACACATTTTGAGAAATCAAAGTGAATAAGGAAAAATAACGTTTTTTTAATTGTCCAAGCCAAAGTTTAAAAGAAAAACGCTGTCACAGTGATAAATTTTTCGTATTTTCTCTAAAATAAAACAAAATCGATGGATAACCTGGAAAATTTGTAAGCCTCCAAAAAAAGGACACTTTCGTTAATTATGTTCCATTTTTGGACTTAACATCACCAAAACTGTTTTTGAATACCAACCAATCAATTAATATGCAAAATTTATAATGGGGCATAATTTAGAACCTATCTTGTTTGACAGCTTAGCGCAAATAAACGTTTTAACTATCGTGCAGCTGATAGAGCTGTCTGGGAGTGAAAGCAATCATTTTTTTTTCATCAGATATCCGAAATGTTAGTGTATAATGATCGTTAAAATGCTGTTATGAGTTTTTATGCTCATATTCGACTTGAGATTACATTTTTAATCAGTTTGTCGATTTTTTTCAAAAAACATAATTTTTAATTGGTTTTTTTAGCTCTGGGTCTAATAAAAGGCACCCTTTCAGTACCGAAACAGAGGCAGTAGGTACAAAGTTTAAAATTTCGATCTTCCATATTTCGTCCAATTATGTCAAAAATTCTCATAGAAACATGCTAATAAGATCACTAAGTACGAAGGAATTTCCTGAGAAATATAAAACTCCTTTCTATTTCTGAGAGGAAAAAAACCTTCGCTTACAGGTTTACATTTCTGATCAAAAATAAAAATTTAGTATTTCAAGAGTAACATATTGTTGAAATAAAAATACAAATAAACAGGTCAAACATTAATTCAATGCCAAAATCCGACGCTTCATGTCTTGATTAAGTAACAAGAATTGGCACAACATCCATTTTAACAAAAAACACATGACAATTTCCGATTCGATCCGAACTTTATATCCGCCGCGTAAATTGTATAAAATCCTTCTAAATTCACCTTTTTTCATTACTGAGAATTTGCTTTATTCTTGCTGATTAGAACAAAATCTTAGTATGTTTTTATCCTAACAGTTCTTTAATTCCTTGTTTAAGATTTGGTTGTGCAATATAAAAGTTTAAAAAAAAATTTTTTTTTGTTGATTTTTTGGAGAGTTTATGTTTTTTTATAAGGAAAACTCTCTAAGTCAGAAAACAATAGTAAAGCATCTAAAGAACTTGTTTGAGAACTATTGGGCACATTAAATTACACTTCTGTGTAGCAATTAGTTTTGATAAACGATTAAGCTTATAAAAATATTATAAAAAAAATAACACCAAACCCTTTCCCCCCATGAGTCAGTTCTTAGTATAGTATAGTATAGTATAGTATAGTATAGTATAGTATGGTATAGTATAGTATAGTATAGTATAGTATAGTATAGTATAGTATAGTATAGTATAGTATAGTATAGTATAGTATAGTATAGTATAGTATAGTATAGTATAGTATAGTATAGTATAGTATAGTATAGTATAGTATAGTATAGTATAGTATAGTATAGTATAGTATAGTATGGTATAGTATAGTATAGTATAGTATAGTATAGTATAGTATAGTATAGTATAGTATAGTATAGTATAGTATAGTATAGTATAGTATAGTATAGTATAGTATAGTATAGTATAGTATAGTATAGTATAATATAATATAGAATAAGGTTGCCAGATCGTCCGATTTTATCTGGATTTGGTCGGATACTCAATACAAAATTTGACAAAAGTCCGATCCTGTTCGGTTGCCCTGATTTCGTTGAAAAACAGCCAGGATTTTGCCCGGATTTATTCACTTCACTTGCCAAAACAAACAAAAAAAAATAAATTGTGTTGTAAAATATTTCATTTATGCATCGAAAACGTAATTTTTGGATCAAGTTTTATAAAAATAATCATGAAAAGTTTTTGAAAGCCTGAAATACCATTTAGAAACTGCTGATGAAAAAAAATCAAGTTTTGTGCTAGAAGAATTCTGGCAATCTTAGTATAGTTTAGTTACGTGTAGTACTGTTTAGAAGTTTAAATTTAGTTCTGATTTTTTTTCAAATTTAGTTTTAAATCTTAAAAGCAATACGGAGTTTGATTCGGGAGGCAAAAGTTAACAAAACATTTTGTACGTTTAATTAAGCGTTTTTCTTGAGGTGATTACTGAACTCATAACGAACGATACCAGAGTATCCATGCAGCTATGTAGAGTTTTTTTTTTTTTTTTTGAATATTCGAAGCTGTTTCGGTTTTTTTTCAACTATTCCAACTTTTATTAGATGATACGACATCCCATTTTAAATAAAAATTTCACCCACAAATTTTAATAAAAAAAAGTATTTGTTTATTGCGTTTAAACGAATCACAACTTTTTCTTTTTTTTTTGTAAAAATCCGTTTGATAAAACTTGTATCTTAACGTAGATTTTTGGAACATATTTTTAACTGTTTGATTTCAAAAACACTACTGCTAATGATTTCTTCTAACTTACTGCTTATGAAGAGTCAAGTCTTCAAGTCTTTGAAGTATAGTGTTAAAAATTTTATAATTCTTAAACAAGTGCTCTTCAATATTTGCAAAATAACAGGAACTAATAAAATGGACGTGAAAAATGTATACCAAGATCAGAGCTAGCTGAAAATATAGACACTATTCAATGTTTTTGATTAAAAAAAATACACAAAAAGAAGGACGAGCAATTGATTTTGATTAAAATATATACTCAATATCATCGGGTGTCAAAGGGTTTTGTCCATAATAATTGTATTTGCAATATTGACATTATTAGATACACATTGTATTGAATTAAGAATTTGTGCATCGAAGCTTTCGGATATAGGCAATCGATTTGAAGGGTCAAATTTTTTGCCCAGGCTTTTGTCGAACTCTGGAAAATTGTTAGTGTTTATTCACTTTTTCGCATAATTGTCGTAACTGTGAAATGAATATTTGCACATGAACGGTCAGCAAAAGGGAAAGTCCATATTAAATGTTCACATGTTGTTTTTGTAGTATCGTCGTTATTGTGCATCAGATTGAGATGAAACTTTTTATATGGTAGTTTTAAGGGACGAGCAATTGATTTGAGGTATCCGATTTTGTATCGGAAGTCAGGAAAAGAGTCATCCATCATAACACTGTTCACTGTTTTCGTAATATTGTCGTGATTATGAATAGAATTGAGGTAAACATTTGAACATGAGAATTTTCAGAACGAACATTTATTTAAGGTATCAAATTTTGAGCCACGGGTCATGGCATGGCATAAAGGGTCATGCATATACAACGTTCACTGTTGAATACAAACGTTATTAAACATCAAATTAAAAAATAAAAGTCACCGCACAAATGAGTTTATGGGATTTTTTGAGACGAACAATTGATATTTGGGTGCAATAATAAACTGTACATTAATGTTTTTCATAAGTGTCATAATTTTCCAACTGATTGAGACGAAACCCTTCTCACAGGTCTGACAGCCTAACAATCTCCGATTTGGATTTTGAAATTGAAGACAAGCAACACTGACAGTTTTTCCGTCCAGTTTTCAGAAATATTATTTTAACTAGAAAGTTATTCATTTAAGTTAACTTTTTTTCCAATCATTCATTAAACAAATTTTTACACCCTTCAGACCTACAAGTCTGAGTGTGTGTGTGTAAAATGATGAGCCCCCTTTTAGGCCCTTTTGCAAGAAACCTTAAGCAAATGTGAAATTTTCCTCCCTTGTCCTTATGTAATAAGTCAATGGCCTCTCAGTAGACTAGTTTTTCGAATTGGTCCAGTTTTCAAAATTTTTATACCGTCTCTCAAAAATGACTTTGAAATTTTGGTTTTGCTAGAAAACCGTTTTAGCTTTTTAGTTTTTTTTTACAAAATTAATTAAATACTTTCGAGTGAGTCGGTTAAAAAAAAATTGAATCGATATATTTTGTCTCAAGTTCCTAAAATTCGGGTCTGATCTCAGTGTGCCCTTTCGAGTGGCAGCATATTTAAAAACGGTAGCTCCAATTTGTTTTCCAAGCTCCCCGGGGGACCATTTCCGGGTCTCTCCGGTGAGTTGATTGTATCCTATTTTGTTTTTCTTCCGAAGCGATGGTCCAGTAAAGGATTGGGTGGGCGGGAAGAAGAACACACCCTCCTAGCTTCAAAGTTGTACGTACTTCCACCCCATATAGATAAGTAATCGGGTGCCGGGATCACACGCCATCATTTGTTCGTTCTGTGTTTCGTTATGACTTTTTTCGGTTGTCGATTCCATCCATTATAAGCAGCTAGCGCTCGTCTGGGAACTTCCGGCTGGTTTTATGATTGAAGCAGGAGCAGGATGGGGGGCAGTAAAAAAGTTCCAATTTTATTTTATAATAGCAGCATGGATTCGTGCAGCGTGAGGCCCAAGCATCGCCAAGCCATCAAAAAGGTTACGAAAGTGTTATTGGATTCTATTTTCAGGCCTCAGGCCGGAAAACGCTAGTTTGAATCTAAGAAGCAAGAGGGCTGGAAAGGGAAGTTTATCCACACGACGGTCTATTGCTTGGTAAGGAAATGTATGCTTCAAAAATGTTAAAATTAGAAATTTGTATATTGCATTATGAACACATTAATAACGATTAACACAACGCCTCGTTCAATTTAAAAATAAATGAGAAAATAAGAAAAAATTAGAATTTTCACATTTTGTTCAAATTGGTGGTTTTTTTTCTTTTTTTTGTCATTTTTCCCATTTTTTTGTCATTTTTGTCTTTTTTGTCATTTATCAATAGAAAAAGGAATTTTCGTAATGTGGATTTGAATTTTCTTGCAACAGTGTCTTCGCTCTAATGGTACAGACTGTATGTTTTTGAATGTTCTTTTAAGTTCTTGTTATTTTTGGTGTTCTGCCATGTGTGGATCAATGTTAAATTTCTTCGTTGATGTTTCACAATAATTCCTCAGACGCTTAAACATCCGAGAGTTGACAAATACACTATTTTATATCGCATCACTACATAGAAGACTCCATAATTCAATCAAATGGTGGCTGACAATTTGCGGTAACCTTTTTTCATTACACATCCCACTCCAACGCCTTTAACACAATTGCTTTCTCTGGGAAGCTGACGAGAGATGATTCATTCATAGCATCAGCCTCTCTAGATGGATTTGTCCTGGACTATGAATTCAATTACTGCCGGTTTTAGTGTTCCTGCTCCTGGACCCTTCCGGAAAATGGACACCCAAAGTTGGAAGTTGACGTTCATTACACAAGATTACTCTTAAAACAAAATTTAATTTTTAGTTTCTCCCATTAGATAATTACAAAAAATTAAAGGCTTTGGACGACGAAAGCGTACAATATCATAATTTCTTTAAATTTCTAAAAATATTTCTAAAAATATTGGGTGTACAATCCGGCTAGTCGTTGGCAAGCTTTACTACATCTCAAGGATGCTCAGCTAATTCATCTTATAGCCAACAACGACGTCTAGCTTCTAGCAGCTCCATCTAGTGTTCCGGTTAGTTTTCCATTCCAATGGCAACATCCGAATAAGCCATTTTGTGACGCTGGTCCTGTACATGGGCAATCGAGACTCTCTCTCTCTTTCTCTCTTACAACACCCCCGACCCCATACCTATTTCCACTTGAACAAAGTTCAAGTCCGGATTATGTTGGCCAATCGAGTCCCGTCTGAAGGCACTTGAAGCAGCAGTAGCACTCATCACTGTCACGCGTGGGAGGAGGAAAAGTTCCAGGATCCCACCCAGCGAATCATCCCACGGCTTCAGGCTGGCTGGCATCTGAACTTCTTCCGTCTGTCTACCAAGAAGGAATGATAATTATTGCAAATCAGCCCTGAAGCAGCGAAAATTGTTGTAAGAAGCGCCAACATGCCATTGCCGCGCGTTGAAGAAGCCGCCACCAGAGCAGAACCACGCTTTAACAAGGCCGCAATAAAATTTTCGGCATTCCAGGAGCAAATAGCAACCAGTTCGGTTTCCTTTACAGGGGCCATTTTGTTAAGAACATAACTTTGAATTTGTGTCGAGAACTGAATCTACAAATTTTCTTTAAAAAATGGGACCACGACTTAGTCTTAAGCATCAGTCAATTTAAGCCGATTTAAGCCTGAATAGATCATGAGCTGAAGAATTATCTCCCCTAAAAATTTGGTTATTATTCTAGAACTTTTATGACACACTTTAAAAATTTTAATGTATGTTCTCATCAAATTGAATTCGCAAACCGAAGCGCAGCGATAAAGCCATTAATTTTCAAAGACATAATTTCCTCAAGAATAAGTCATAAATTTACATAATTGATTGTGATTTTTTCAGCGAAATGATTTTGTTGTGATCTATACATATAAAATGGATTTCTGTCTGTCAGTCAGTTCCCTATAAACTCAGAAACTTCTGAACCGATTTTCTGGAGATTACAGTTTCAGACTCCTCCCTCTTACTAGAAGAAGCAGAGGATCTAAAAGCAAAAACGGAATGTTTGCATAACTTGAGAACCATTGAAGCAAATGGTACCAATTTTGGCATGGGAGGGGATTTGGTTACAAGAAATATTCCCATGATTGTTTGGTACTCCTCCTTTTTCCCAGAGAGGAAATTGGCCGGAGAAAGGGGGGGGGGGGGCTCTCTAACAATTTTTTGTCAAGCAAATGGAAGCAGATTTGGCATATGAGGGTATCTGGATACGAGAAATGTTTCAAAGATTAATTAAGACCCCTCCCTTCTTCCAGTGAAGAGATTGAAAGAGGGAGGGGGGCTTCCATACAATTTTTATTGCAAAATTCGATAACTATTAGAGCAAATGAAACCAAGTTGGGAAGAAATTTAAATATGAGAAAATATTCTATGATTGTTTAAACTCCTCCAGAGTCGCATTGGGAGGATAGAAGAAAAGAGGAAGGGTCCCATACAAATTTCTGCAATACTCGATAACTGATCAAACAAAGGGAATCAAATTTGACAAACGAGGGTATTCGGGTGAACGAAGTGTTCCCAAGATGGTTTTAAGCTCTTCCCACCTTTCATTAGACAAACATAAAGGGGGAGGGGCCCCTATAAATTTTATGCATGACTGGGGAAATAATCGATCAAATGGAACTGAATTTGGTATGAGACGATTTTCAGATACGGAAAAAGAGTCTATGGTTGTTAGAGACCTCTCCCTGATCCCAGTAAACAAATTGAAAGAGAAGAGGTGCCACTACAGTTTTTTTTAAATATGTCGAGAGGTAATCAGGCGAAAGGCACCGAATTAGGTATGGGATTGTATTTTGATACGAGTAATGTTTCTATAATTATTTAAAACCCTTCCCTTCTTTCATTGAGTGAGATAGGAAAAAAAGACGGGATCCTCATACATTTTTGTTACATATGAAGTTAGTCATACGAAAAAAACAAACCAATTTTAGTACGGGATGGAGAAATGTTTCAATGCTTATTCGAGGACCCTCCAGGAGGAATAGAAAAATAGGAAAATGGGAGGCTCTCATACAATTTTGCCTTACTCGAAAACATTTTAAGCAGCTAACGATCAGACACTTAAGTGAGCGGACGTATTTTTTGAGAGTCGTACAAAGTTATTGTGAGCTATCTCTAACCACGCGGTAACTAGAGGGGGAGGCCCTCCTTTGGGTCTTTAGGTAAAGTTCCCTTGTACCAACAAGGCCTGGAAATGTCGGACGGTGTCGTTAAAAATACCATAGTTTTTCGGTTCCCGGAGCACGCTGCCAGACCCACGCTTGTGGAGATGGCACGGTTTTGTTAAAAATTTCGATGCTGACAAGAACAAGATAGACTCGAGCTATAAGATTTCGGACGAGAGATGTGTATGCATCAAATTTAAAACGGAACAGGATATGAAAGAAGCCATTCTTCAAAACTCCGAGAGCCAGGAATTCAGATATTCCAATGGGAAAACCGTGCAAGTGCAGATGTCAATAGCAGGTGGGTGCTTGCGTTATGTTCGGATATTCGATCTTCATCCCGAAATATCCGATCTAGAAGTCTCTGTTGTACTTGGCAAGTATGGACATGTTAAACGCTCTGTTCGAGAGATATTATGTGTATAGCACCAAACCGAATAGCGACAGTAGGACTAGCGACGCTTTTTTACTAGCGAGATTTCTGTCATTCGCAGTTTGTTTTCCTTTCTTCAATCCAGTAGGCGATTTCGATGTAGTACTCGAACATTGTTTATGTTATTTTCTGTACATTTTCCTTAGGCCATCAATCGCATGCTCCAAGTATCCTAGGAAACTTGCGGTGCGTCGTTATTATTTTCAACGTCGCGACGTATGCGACGTGTCGCTAGTAGGCAAAGCTGCTATGATTATTAGCGCTCATATTTTGGATATTTTCTGCATGCATAATATTCCCCCCAGAGTTGGAGCTCAATTTGTATACTGGTGTCCGTGGAGTCTATATGGACATAAAGAAAGACATACCATCAACGCTGTACTTTTTTAACCGTAGGGGTCGAATCTACTACGAAGGTTTAAAACACACATGTTTCGTATGTAAAGAAGAGGGCCATCTGAAGGCCAATTGTCCGAAAAAGTCATGCAATAACAGTGTTCCAAGCATTGATAATGACATCGCCATTCCTGGTGGTAGCCAGGGAAAGCCAGAACCCAGTTCGTATGCAAATACACTCAAAAATGCAGTTATCCACAACGTAAATGAGCACCTGAGTGAAAATGCGGAAAAGTTAGAACTCAGCATGGTTGTGCTGAAATCGTCTATTGTCGAAACTAAGGAGAGAGGAGAGGGAGTGAAGGAAAACGACGTAGTCGACGATGGTGAAGATGGGCGAGAGCGAGAGGTTGATTCGGAATCTAGCGGAAAAGGAATGGACGCATCGCAGCCGGTGAAAATGGAAGAGACGCTTGGCAAGCGTCCACTGATCGCGGAGAAATCGACGTCCGATACAGAAGGTGATGCGAGAAGGTACCGTACTATCGAGAGAAGTAGGAAGAAGCTGCACAAAGCTGGTGGAGTTGACCTGATAAACGCTTTGGAAATCATCGCAAAAAAAAAATCGCATGAGCGAGGTAAATTACGAAAGCGATCTGGTGCAAACAACAGATCGCGCGGTCGGGTAGATGATGGTAATAAATCGGTCAGGTGAGAAGTGTACATGTTTGGTTGTTGGGTGGTGGGTTTTCTGCCTTCCTTCATTTCTGTGTATATATGCGTATGTGTGGTTTAAAACTCGATGCACTATGAAAAAATAGCTTCAATCAACATAAATTACATTACAATAAACTTCAAAAAACTTCTACTGAAGGATTTTATAATTAACAACGATTTGGATGTAGTCCTGCTACAGGAGGTGTCGTTTAATGATTTTAGTTTTCTTCCAAGCTTCTATGCTTATGTAAATAGGAGTGATGATAATGTGGGTACCGCCATACTGATCAGGAAAACTTTTGATTTTGTACAACCTTTGCTTGATCCAAGTGGGAGGCTTCCTTCTGTAATGCTTAATAACATAAACAGAATTGATGTGTACGGTCACTCAGGATCTCAGAAAAAAAGTGAGAGAGATGTTTTATTTAGGGAAACAATTGTTCCATATTTGAAGAAATCTAATTCCAGGTGGACTCTTGTGGGAGGAGATTTTAATTGCATTTTAGATGCCAATTGTAGTAGAGAGAACCTGGAATAAAAGAAAATCAATAAAGCAATCAAATGGAATGCATTACCTTGCGTTGAATTGAATCGATTCCTGTAAACAAACAGTTTTCTGTTTTCTGTTTTGATCGTGACGTACTTGGATGGCCAAATTGACCGCTAGCAGGCGAGGCGAAACGAAACTGTTATACAAAATTTGTACACTGAAGTAAATCACACTTTTCTTTTAAGCTTAGAATATATGTCGCTGTGTATCAGGTGACACTTTGAGGAATGACTACACAAATACTTCGGTAGCGAATGCTTCATGTGGATGAGAAAAAAAACGTTGGTCAGTCTTATAACGAGTTTTGGCTACGAGACACGCTTTTCCGCGTCAACGCAGTTCGCTTGCATGGAAAACTCAATTTTATTGCTACGACACCAATGATAGGGAAAGTGATGTAAAATAGTTTTGCAAAGGCTTAGAAGATTTTGTAGATTTATTGAAATTAAAAGATATAGGAAAAAATAGTCATCAATTTACATTTTATAGACTGAATTCAGCTTCGCGATTGGATAGATTTTACGTTGACTCTGATTTCGCAAATCACGTTAAGAAGTTTGAAACTCTCCCGTTACCTTTTTCTGATCACCATGAAATAGTTTTGACATTCAGGATAAATCCCTCTGAAGTTGCCCCAGTTAGGGGGTGAGGATACTGGAAAGTAAATGATCAATTACTTAGGAATGATGATACTTGTTTGGAATTTCGAAATATGTATTTAAATTTGAAGAAAAGAGTGAAATACAGTAACAATTTTTCAGAATGGTGGTCATACGATTTCAAATCGAAAACCCGACAATTTTTCAAAACAAAATCTGTTGAGATGAACCGTAAACATGCAGTAGATAAAGCTAAAAACCTTCGAATTCTAGATAACCTGATGGAAAGCCAAGCTCTAGAAAAAAAATGTTTTCAATGAAATGCAACAGGTTAAATCTGATATACTTGCAATTGAACAAAAACGTATTCTTCACCATGCAAGCCGTTTCCAGCCATCAACTATGTTGGAAAGTGAAAAAATTAGTATCTTTCAAATGTCGAAACTATTGAAACAGGAAACCAAAAGAACTAAGATGAAAATAGACTCCGCCGAAAATAAAAGTACAACACAAATAGTTTATGATTATTACAAGGAAAATTTTAAAATTGTACCTAACCCACCGAATCGAAATGAAAATATTAATAAGTACCTAACACGTGATCAAAATGATATCCTAGTGTCTCCAATTGATGAAAACGAATTGAGAAGTACAATCAAAGCTGCGAGTAAGAAAAAACGCCAGGACCAGATGGTCTTACATATGAGTTTTATGAACAACACCTCGAAGTAGTTAAAGATGATATGCTGAAGCTTTTCAACGGTTTTTTAGATGGCTCAATTATGATGCAAGAGAACTTCGCAAGTGGAATTATTAAGCTTATATTCAAGACAGGAAATTCAAATGATCTTGGTAACTATCGTCCTATCAATTTGATAAATACCGACTATACAATATTTGCCACGATAATTACCAATCGTTTATCAAAATACACTGAAAATCTCCTTGGTGATGGACAAACAGCTGGTGTAGGAAAAAAAATCGTGTATTACTAATTTGGATCGCCTAAGAACGATAATTTTGAAAGCACAACAATCAAAGAAAGTAAAGTGTGCAATTCTTACATTGAATCTCCAGAAAGCATTTGACTCTGCGAATCATACAGAGCTTTTCAACGTCTTTCGAAAATTTGAATTTTCCTTGCAATTCATTGCATTGATTAAAAATCTTTACACAAATGCTTTTTCTCAAGTTATAGTTAATGGAACCCTGACAAATTCTTTTCAAATACAACGTTCTGTTAGACAAGGCTGTCCCTTGTCAATGATTTTATTCTCATTGTACATTGAACCGCTGATACGTAAATTGAGTGATAACTTACCTGATATCTTTCTAGATGGAAATTTTCTCAACGTTTTTGCGTATGCGGATGACTTAACCTTGATTATCCGAAATGATGTTGAATTTGATCAGGTTCTGGAAATAACATCCGAATACAAACTGACTGCTGGTATCAAATTAAATGAGAAAAAATCAGTTTTTTTGAGTTTAAATAACTGCGTTTTGGGTCCGCAACAAATTTCGGAAAAGAACAGCTTAGAAATTTTAGGGATCATTATCAAAGACAACTTTAAAGAAATGGTACTATTGAACTACGAAAAATTTATAAATCAACACACAAGTCGAATTCATAACTCAAGGAAATTAAATTTATGGGAAAAAGTTTTCATTCTCAATACATATCTATTTACTTTCGAAGCTGTGGTGTGTAGCACAAGTACTTACTCCAGATAATAGTCACATTGCGGAAATAAAAAAGATAACTGGATATTTCTTATGGAACACGATTTTTTAAAGATTGCAAGAAACCAAAGGTATCTGAATTATGCGAAAGGAGGACTCAAACTCATGTACCCTGAATATCAGTGTAAAGCCCTTTTCATTAAAAGATTGATAGTAGATGATGACTCAAGATTCCAACATTTTTTCCTCAAAAATAAGCTTAAAGGTTTCACAATGAATTCCAAGAAATGGATTGCCGTAGCGAAAAATCTCCCACAAGATGTAGTTTATAGCACACGAGATCTTTATAGTAAACTAGCAGACCCGGTAAACTTCGTCTTACCGTGTTCAACGTGGCGTCCATTTCTAGTTTTCTTTACGTTTCTCTTCTTTCCCTTTACTCAAATCATCCCGCTCAATTCTATCAAAATTAAACCAAAGAATTTAAACTCAACGGGTCTTTTAAATTCAAATTTTGTAACTTGTTCAATAAAAAACTGTATGTTGATAATATGTATGTTTCATTTGCTGTATTCCATTGAGTAGATTTATTCCGTTTTGTTATATCGTTTTAAATATCGGGACAATTTTTGATGTGCGATTTCATTTAGGATTATGTTATCTTTATAAGATTTAATAACATTTAATTGAAAAGCTAAATTTAATAGATCGAAAAGAAATAATCTGTTCAGGCTTTGATGGTTTCATGAGTTCATTATGTTTCCTGGAAATTATCATATAAAAATTATGTTCCATGGAAATTCTTAATAAAAATTATGTGTCTTTTTTACTGTAAATCTTAATTTTCAAAAATGAAACACCGGGGCAAATGCAAACGAATATCACCACAGTTCAACTTTCATATTCTCTGAAAAAAATTAATATTTTCAAAAAAAAAAAACAATATTAGTTATGTTGACAAAAACAAACATCGAAGTATATATTTGTCCCATTTATTGGGGCAAGTGAAAACACATAGGTCTTTTTCAAATGCGTCAGTGAAAAGACTTTCAAATGAATTTAATACTTGTTCTTGTTTGTCTGTTTTATCAACTTTCATTGCTATATCCTAAGTTTTTCTCCGGAATAAATTAATGCTTGTTACTTAAATTTGACTGAATGCTGTTCAACCAAAAGACCTTGATTTACAAAGACCTTTATAATAATTTTGAATATCCGCTTCAGATTCAACACTCGGGATATCCTCTCTGGCCATTTTGGAGATAAAATTCTTAAGTTGTAGATGTTTCATAGCTAAATGGCGTGTTATCACTTATTCCACCTAAGAAATTACAGGAATTAATTTAATTTTTAACACTTTCAGATCATATTAAAAGTTCACCATAAAAATTTGCTGCCCCTGGAATATCAATCACAAAAAAACTTTTCAACAAAAAAAAGACTTTTGATTCTCTTCTATGTGCCCAAAATATGTAAAACAAAAACACACTTTTCATGTTAAGTTTGCACTTGAATTGTGTGTAAACAAACAGTAAACTTGTAAACAGTTTTTTGGTGAATGATTTAAAAAAAAAAAGTTTATTTAATCAAATTTTTTTTGGGCCCAACAATTTTTAGATGAAGAAATAATGTATACATTTTTTGTAAAAGTTGATAGTTTGCACTTGCTCTAGTCCACTTTCTTAATTGAAAACTCTTCCGTAAAATGCATATCCTCACTTTTTGTTATTAAAAAGTAGATTATTTTATTGATAATTTCAATTTACGTTTGCAAAAAATCAAATAGTTCATTCGGCCTTTTAAAACTTCAATCCTATCTAATCTATTTCAAAGAATCGACTCTTGTTGAGAGGATGAATGACCAAGTTGGTTAAAATCCTCTATAAATAAACAAAATAGAATAGAATAGACTCTTGTTCAGTTAATGTGTCTAGCGTTCTAGGCGTTTTGGATTATACGAAATTGAATGTAAAGCTTCCCAATTTCTTATTTTCAAACGTCCGCAAAGTGTCATAGCATTTCATATTTATCTTTACCATATTCATACTTTTTGGACAACAATTTACTACTTAAATTAATACGAATTAAAAATGGTTTTAATATTTGAAATCGTTTATATGGTTTTAATTCGATCGATAAAATATCAATCCGTGTCACATCTAGGCGTCATTTATTACCATGTACTGTGTACAAATAAGCAAGAAAAAAATACATCTAGGTTGCATATCGTCCCCACGTGCATAAGAAATATAGGTTCTTGGTTGAGAAATAGGCGCCTTATTTTAAAATTTTTCCAGTGATCAATGAACAGTATGCCTGACTTTTCAATTTCAGATTTTGGCAAAACAAATATTATATGATTTATTCGATCAGCAAAATGTCAACCTGAGTCACATCTAGACGTCATTCATAACCATGTGCTGTAGAAATGAGCTAGGAATCAAGAACAAAAAAAATCACATCAAGGCATCATATCGCCACCACTTGCATTGAAAATATGCTTGGTTGAGAAATACGCGCCAAAATATTCTCACTGATCAGTATGCTGTGCCATGGTTACTATCTTCCAACGACGTCTGCTCGCGACGCCTCGACCTTGGAGATGAAAAACAAACCGCCTAAAGAAAAAAAAATGTCGAAAAAATGGAAGCCATGACTTTTATTTCATTCAAAAAACTACAAATTTAATTATTACGGACAATTGATGCGACTTTGTGTTGTTTTTATCCGATATAAACCGATTCGCATGGCTACAGAATATTCTAAAAATAATTTCATTCGAATCGTTTGGGTCCTTTCGGAGGAGTAGTACTACAAACACCGTTACAAGAGAATTTTATATAATAGATTTATCAATGATTTACAAATTAAGCCCCAGATAGAAGACAAATATCCCGAAATTTGGTGGGGAAGCATATGAGATATAAGTAAAAACTATTTGACATTAGAAGCAAAATCATGCGCTTTCCTAGTCTTTAATGACATTATTCCAAACAAAGTTAAGATGTTTAACTTTACTAACAGGGTTGATAGTCCGCTTTGTGATTTGTGTAGTAAACCAGATACTAACGTTACTTTTATTTGTCGGCCTTAGCGGTGAAAAGTGATGTCTTTTTTAGTAGGGACATCTAAAACTTATGAAATTTTTATAGGTGGATAGAAGGTTAGATGAAAAAACCTTCTAACATTCTATCCACCTATAAAAATTCCATAAGCTTTAGATGTCCCTACTAAAAAGGACATCACTTTTCACCGCTAAGGCCGACAAATTAAAGTAACATACAAACATTACGGTGGTTAATCTCTTCATTAAAACCAGATACTAACTTTCATAGAATTAAATGTTATGTAAATTCACATGTTATTTGGAAATGGGTGGAGAAAATTCTCAAGCATAATCTTAAATTAAAATTTAATGATCCTGATGAAATTCTGTACTGTGGTGTTTCCGATAAAAATTATAAAAAGAAAGCAGGTCTTTTGATAGTGTTTGAAGCTATAGCGTATAATATAGTGCATTTTAAAAATCCTAGTTTATTTTGTTTCCAGAAAATTTTCACAGAGTATAGATGGAATAATAGAAAAGTATTTGTAAATCATTTTAAGACATATCTCGATATATGTTGAGATTTTACCTATTGACTACTATTATTGTATGAATGTTTAATACTAAATATGTTGTAATTAGGTTAAGGATTTGTTAAATAAGGCTATGATCTTTTAGTATCCGGGCACTTCATTTTGGTGATAGCTAGGTTACTAGAGCTCGGATATGAAAAACTTTAGCAGCGTTATGTTGGTTATGAAAAGGACTATCTTGCCTATTTTTTTCACATTTTTACGTTAACGTTTGTTTGAGATATTTACGGTGCAAAAAGCCATAGTAAAAATAATTTTGCACAAATTTGCTCCTTTTACGCACTTTGCGCCTCGGAAATTGATTATTTTTGACTTGAAAACTCATGAACTGTTTATTTTTTCTGAATTTTTTTTTGGTCCAGATGGTTGAGAAGTATAAGGAGCCCCTCTAGGATGCTTACAAAATTCAAACCAAGCATCGGAGTGGAACCCTTGATCTCAACTATAGGAACAAATTTATGGTTATTGGGGACAACTGAATGCAGACCTCTTAACTATGCAGTAAATCCGTTTCCGACAGGCAAAAAGTGTTGCCTGTCAAGTGGACACCCGGGAATTAACTAAAAATATGCAGTTTCATGGATCGCAATCTGTGCAACCGGGTTTTACGCAATGTGACAGATGTGTTCTGATGGACCAAGAAATTTATGTTAAACCCGAATTTAAGAGGTCATGTTCTTCGAGATGCCTACTCATGAAAAGGTTCCAACCAAATTCCAATTGATTTTTAGAGATGAATTTGTGTAAAATATCATGATTTTGAAAAGGTTTAGCTTCTGTGGTAAAAATAAAAGATCAATACCTGGCTGAAAAAAGTGTGCAAAGATAAAAATTATATTTTATCATAAAGTAACAGTATTTCTTGTCATCAACGATAAATTATTTTTTTAATATTTTTAAATTAAATATCATAATAACACCTTCATTTCCTCAATAGAAAGTTTTTCGATCAAATCAATAGTTTTTAAAATACAGAGGTTTGAAACTGCCCGGATACTAAATGATCATAGCCTTAAAGTTTAAAAATTAAAAAAAAACAAAGGGGGTCAAATTTGTCATAGAAGAGAATATGAAAATAAGAATTAAGACTCCTCTATTCTTCTGAGTGGGGCGATTCAAAAAGGAGTAGGGTGCACCCATACTTTTTTTTAAGTAACTCGAATAAAAGTTCGGGCAAATTTTGAATAGAAGGGATTTGTGTACGAGAAACTTTTTCTTGATTATTTAACTGGGGGACTCTCATTATTTTATTTTAAATGACTTTCAAAGTGCTCCATCAAATGGATTCAAATTTCTCTTGGAAGAGGAATTTTATATAAATGAAACATTTATTGTTGCAAAATTTAAAAACAAAAGAATAAATAAATACAGAGTAGTGTGCCTCACATGACACGACATTTGAAAAAGTTATGTGCTAGAGGCTTAAATTGATCCTAGGCCTAGTACAAGGTCTCATGCCAAATTTGAGCCAGATCGGATCACGGGAAAGGGTCGCTCAACGAGCCTAAAGGTTGTATGGGATTTTGAGACATTTTGTTCGAGAGGAACACGAAAATCCAGTTTTTCATGAATAACTTTGGTCTCCTTCGGCCGATTTCTTTTGAAAATAGGTTTCTTAAAGCCTAAACTTTGGCAAATATTTCATCCAAAGACTGCATTTCGATTTGACTTATGATATCCATAAAAAACTGGATTTCCATGTTCCTCCCAAACAAAATGTCTCAAAATTCCACACAATCTTTAGGCTCGTTGAGCGACCCTTTCCCGTGATCCGATCTGGCCCAAATTTGGCATGAAACCTTGTACTAAGCCAAGGATCAATTAAAGCTTGCAGCACATAACATTTCACAAGCTTGAAATTTCTCATTCAAATTTGGGGCAGTCTAATACAGAGTCTTAATTTTCGATACAAAACAACGATTGGAAAACAAGTTATAGGACAGGTTTTTAAAACAGAAAAGAATATTTTAGAAAACAAGAATCAATCTCTTTTATTAAATTTCAATGAATTTAGAAAGTGTAGCAAGGCTCACCGAGACAGCTTGTATCAAATAAAACAGAGTACTATTTGACTCGAATACTGATAATACAATCGCATTTATTCTCGTTAAGTCATGTAAAAAGGTCCAGTTGCAATTGTGATTGATATATGCTTGGATAATCCATCCGTCATATTGAAAATACTTCCCTAATGGTTTCTTATTTGTTGTAGCTCTTCGTCGATTCTAGAACAATAGCGAATTTACGTTCTTATTTATTTGCAACTTTCTGTTATTGTTTACATTTGCCACGTGGTTCGTCAGTTCGGATCAACACCGCGAAGTAAACATTATCGATGCTTAGTCGTCGCGAGTGAGTTTCAACAGATTTAAAGAAACTTTTCGCCATCACCATCACGACAAAATTGCTTAAATATTTCTATTTTTTTTCCTTTTTCCATCCATGCAAAGTACTTCGGAAAAGCGAAAACTAATGGTCGAAGAGTGTTTTTTTTCGTTTAGCATTGAAAACGTTGAAAATCTATTGGGAAATTCTTGCTGCCACTCGTTCAACTCACTCATGTACCCCATACAATCTCACAGCAGCAACAATGAAGGAAAACATTGATTCATCGAACACACAAAACCTCGTTTCCAATTCGCCTCGTAGACCACATGTGAATTTTATCGGTTTTTGCTCTCCGGCCCGCGGTGTTGTACTTGTGCCATTGTCAGCTGATGGTAATTGAGTCCTCGCTCGATGTTGCTGCTGCTGTTTGCTTTTCCCTCATATCTCAATGTTTTTCTTCCGTCTGTTATGGTTTTCTTGCCATTTTTTTCTGCTTTCTGTCTCACTCTCTCTAGCTCTAACTCTTTTTGTGAGCCATCCATTCGAAATTGCTCATCCGTGCTAGCTAGGTTAGGTTTTGCACTGAATCAACGAAGAGGACGATGGCCACGGTGTGCTTAGAGAGAGTCAATGGGATCCACTTTTACATATTCCGTGCCCAGGGCAAATCGGCAAAACTGACTGAATGAACCAGTTTTTTTAAAAACGGGGAAACGTTCCCGAGGTCGTCCAAATACGACCATGTGTTCCGGTTTATTCTGTTCAGGAAAAGTCCGACCACACATACAGCACGGCTAGAGTTATTTTTTACAGTTTTTATGGTGAAGTTTATTTGATATCGTAAATCCAATGGTGAGCCGTTACATAAAATTGATTTTGTTGTGGTTGTTTTATGTTTTGCTTTTTTTCCGGATAACAGCAAAGGTCAACTGTTGAGTTATGATAGAATTAAAGGTAATGTTTTATGTTTGCAAAGTTAACATTTTGCTAACCTTAAGTTTTCGTAAAACAGAAAGCAGAAAATGACAAAAATGACAGAAATTAAACAAAAATGACACAAAAATGAAACAAAAATGACACAAAATTATAACAAAAATTACACCAAATTGACACAAAATCGACACAAAATTGACACAAAAATGAAACAAAAATGTCACAAAAACAACACTAAAATGACACTAAAATAACACAAAAATAACAATAATGACAAAAATGACAAACATGACAAAAATGAGAAAAATGACACAAAAATGACAAATTTGACAAAACGATAAAAATGAATAAAAAATTACACAAAATTGACACAAAAATGATACAAAATTAACACAAGATTGACACAAAATTAACACAAAAATTACAAAATAATGACACAAAAATAACAAAAATGACTTTTAATTGACACTGAAATAACACAACAATGCCACTGAAATAGACGAAAATGACACGAAAAAGACAAAAAAAAAACAAAGATAACAAAAATAACAAAATGACTAAAATGACACAAAAATGACAAAAAGACAAAAATTACAAAAATGACAAAAATAACAAAAAATACACAAAAAGGACAAAAATGTCAAAAATGACAAAAATGACAAAAATTACAAAAATGACAAAAATGACAAAAATGACAAAAATGACAAAAATGCCAAAAATGCCAAAAATGACAAAAATGACAAAAATGACAAAAATGACAAAAATGACAAAAATGACAAAAATGACAAAAATGACAAAAATGACAAAAATGACAAAAATGACAAAAATGACAAAAATGACGAAAAAGGCAAAAATGACAAAAATGACAAAAATGACAAAAATGACAAAAATGACAAAAATGACAAAAATGACAAAAATGACAAAAATGACAAAAATGACAAAAATGACAAAAATGACAAAAATGACAAAAATGACAAAAATGACAAAAATGACAAAAATGACAAAAATGACAAAAATGACAAAAATGACAAAAATGACAAAAATGACAAAAATGACAAAAATGACAAAAATGACAAAAATGACAAAAATGACAAAAATGACAAAAATGACAAAAATGACAAAAATGACAAAAATGACAAAAATGACAAAAATGACAAAAATGACTAAAATGACTAAAATGACTAAAATGACTAAAATGACAAAAATGACAAAATTGACAAAAATGACAAAAATGACAAAAATGACAAAAACGACAAAAATGACAAAAACGACAAAAATGACAAAAATGACAAAAATATCAAAAATAACAAAAAATGACGAAATTTTAAAAAAAGAGATATTCACAAATTGAAGGTTTCATCAAATTTGACGTATTTCTATGAAACTTTTTTGATTTCAACAATAAATTGTTATTTATTTAATAGGACTTTGAGTGTTTGTGTAACTATAAAATATGTTTTATGCGATAGTGGCTCCAGAGAGTTACTTCGTTTCCATTTTTAACGAATTCAAATCAGTTCTGTTCAAATTTTTACTTTGTTTTAAATTGTTCCTCTATCGAGGATGGAATAAAATTATTCTTTTGAGTGTTTTGATTTACTCACCAGCTTTAGCAGTAATGCATAATTCTTAAACTGGTGAGTCCTAGTCACCGTTTCAATGGAATAAAAAAAGCTAGCATTTCAAGAAAAAAATAGCTTCCCTCAGCGCGGAAAACAGACGAGTTGGTACATGAAAGATTCAGTCCTCATTTTGCCACGTTCCGGAAGGCATCGACTTGCCGGATGTAAGGCTTCAAATGGCTCAAGTAGAACGGAAGGGGGAAAAGAGAACAGGTTGGAGCAAGGAAATCACTTTTCCCATTCACATCCATTCGGCTCCCGCTCACCTTTATTGATGTTTATATTTATCGTTCCGCCGAGCGAGGCGGAGCATGTTTGATTGTTTTTGCTCATACTTACATTACGATTACACTCTGGGAAACGCCTCGGATTATTGTTGTTGTATATATTTTTTTTGTTGGTCTCACTCTTCAATTATGTTGAAGTGTTTGAGTACTCGTGTTTTTGTACAAATTAAAAAAAAAAAACAAATTTACAGTTGTTCTCTCTTGTGAACAAATGATAAAACAACATCTTTACTTTTGGTGGTCGAGCTCGAGGACTTCCCGAAAGATGTCAGTATGAACTTCACTAGAGAAATTCATTCATTTTTAAAGTTGATGTTAGAAGAAAAAAAATCGCTGAACAATCACGTTCAAATGTCAAGATTGTTAATATCGTCAAGCATTGTCTCAACAAATGCTCAAATGCTATGCTTTTTATCATCTCATTCGCATCTCCTGCCGAGCTTATGCTTTCGCTTCTATAACAGATTTCCATCGGAATCAGCAGCCATTTCCGGGAGCCCCGGGAATAGCACCGGATTAGGATGAAAAATTTTTCCCGGAAAAAAGTCCCATTCGGTAGAAGGAAGCATTCTGAGTCAGCCCTCCTCAGAATAGACTCGTTCTATTGTTTTTCCGTATTCCGGCGAAAATGCTACATTTCTTGAGCTTCCCAGATTGATGGCGAACCATTTGCCTAACACGATCGCTATGACGATAGTCAACGGAAGGTAAGTACACCATCAACCAACAACAACAACAACAACACCAGAGAATGCCTTGTTTGAGAAATTGTAACACTTTTTGTGATTCAACAACCACCCACGCATTCGGTACTCTTGCCAACCATCAACTTAACAACCGCCTGCAGAAGTGAGTTGTGAATGGGGATTATCCAAAGAAGAATAAAGCCATTGCCCTTTCCCTTGGTTCCAGAACTTGTATTGAGGTCGCTCTCACAAAAACTCGAACTAGCTGCCATTATTCGAGAGGCGAAATTAATTTGGCAAATCTCGTCGATTATAGTGCAATGCTAAGAGGAATTAGGTGGAAACAGTTAGCTTTAGGGCTTTTAAGCCTTGTCTTTATTAAGAAGCCTCTTTAGCAACAATAACGAGATCAAGATTAGCTCCAGAAATGCGTAGATTAATAGCGCTTTGTTGCTTTTTTGAATTAATGGTTGCATAACTTTCGGAGTCAAATACACGGCCGCTGGTGATGTAATGTAACATTTTCTGGTATTTAAAATTGTTCTCAACTATTGTTTTTCTGAGTTTGATTCAAAATTAAAATCTTCTAGTTATTTTGTTATTCTTGATTGAGAGAGTTTTTTCTCAAGCAAAAATTTGCTTTAGTAATAGAAAATGAGAAATTCAAGTTATTTCCCCTGAAATTATAAATCTTCCAAATTTTTTGTGTAAATATCAATATCAGAGAGACAAATATCAGAGAATTACGGGATGATGGTACTAACGTGTCAATGTCAATGCCAGAGTTAAGTTTTATTAATCTATTGTCAAACTTGCACATTAAGTACAGGTACTTAAAACGAAAAAATGAATTTTGGAAGATAAAATATTTGCGTTTTTAACAAATTCGAAACAAATCTCTCGAAATTCGAATGAATTTATTTACTCATTTTATCAGTGAGTAAGACACACGAATACTTGATGTATAACTAACCGTTTATGAATTTAAAAGCTACAAACCTATGGACTTCACAACAGTTTTTGATATAAATTGAATTTCATTTTCCGTTTGAGTTTTAAGTACTGAGTCTCAAAAATGCTTCGTATAGCGTTGATAAAAAAACATGTCAAATTACAAAAACCATGAACGTAAATTTTTATTAAGGAATTTATTCGAAAATAATGCAACACTTTGTTTTGTATAGAAATGAATTTCGAATGCATGAATGGAAATTGATGAATTTTAAGTGAAGCAATTTAATAAAGTAAAGTTTACGTGTGAAAAATTTGGTGACTATCTGTGAAATGGTTTTTGGGGAAACTTTCAATACAAAAGCTTATTGACATTTTTTTTGACAGGATCTAGACAAATCCTACAAAGTTCCATAAAACAGTTGGAAATCAACTATTCGACCATAGTTCATACGGTAAATCTTTTAAAGAGTCCTAGAGCTTTAATTTGTATTAAAAAGAATATGACTGATTCCATGAAGTTAAAGGTTTGAACAAGCGTAATCCAAAAATGTCAATAGGTAAAGTGTAAATATGTGTTTTATTTTAATATTTTTTCTTCTGTTAAACAGGCCTGACTTCTTTTCTACAAGCAAGAAAAGCTGTCCACCGGTAAAATAAACAAAATACGGTGGTCAAATCGTTCGCAAAACATTTAGACCACTAGCGGAGAGATATTTTGGAAAAATTTTGCAATAAAAAGCAAAACAAACTCTTCAGTGGGCACTTGGAAAGCCTCCAGTCAGAAACTTCTCATTAACAAGTCTCGCTTGTATTTTGCCGAGATAAAAAAGGAGAAAAAAGATGAAAAATGTACTGTCTAGTACTGACTGGAGGTCCAGGATGCTAACGCTTTGTGGAAGCTGAAAACCAGTTAGAGATTCATAATGATCGACACATATTCGAAGAAAACTGCATCCAAATGAAATACATTTGGCATAGCAATTCAAAATTTTTTCTCTGTTTTGGTTGGATCTGGAATCCAGCAATTACGCGAAAACTGTGTTGGAACGGTGAAAGTTAAATATGTTGTTTTTGTACCGACTAGGACAATTGGCTAAATTTGCCGTAACTTCGATTTAATTAAAATGTTGAGTAATTTTGTGGGTCAAGCTTCTAGAAATGGAGAATTGATTCAAAAATTGACTTGATTTGGAAAAGAGTGTTTCATGGTACACATTATACATGGCGTACACGGTTCCCAAAAATAAAAGTCGAAAAACTCTTACATTAAACGCTATCTCAAAAAACACTTCACAGAACTTAAAAAAAAGTAATTCACAAAACAAAATGATGTTTTTTCTTCGAATACTCTTCTTAGGCTAAAAAATCGCCTGAGTAAAATATCAGATTGATCATTAACATTAAGAAGTTTCTTGAAATGTTGAAAATTTGAATTTGATGAACTTCCAATCATTTTCATGAGGAGGGTTGAATGAAAAGTACGTTTATACAAAGTGCTGCTAATAATTTATAAGATTTTTAATAGCAGTTTCTTATTTGCTGGATAAAGCTATATTTGAAGCATGAAAATGGAATGTTAGACGCGTCTAATAATTCAACTGATTTAACTGAAAATTGGTATTGTATAAGCGTCCCACGGTGTCGCTAGTAGAACAAAAAACAAGTTTTTTTAACACGGTTTATTTACACAATTTTATACACGGTTTTGGAAATAAGCCTGTCCATTTTTGCTATTAACACGGTACCTTAGAGAAAATATTCCTTTTAAAAGCTAAACACCTAAAATATGTTTATTAAAGATGTCAAACACTGTGCTCGGGAGCTTGGAAGGTTAGACCTAAGGTAATGAATCTTAGACATGAGACCTTAGACCTAAGACTTGAAACCTGAGACTCAAGACGTGAGACCAGATACTTGAGACCTGAGACTCGTGGCTTTTTATCTGAGACCTGAAACAAAAACTATTAGACCTGAGACCTGATACTTGAGGAATATTAAAAACTGATACCTGAGCCTGATGATAGACCTGAGCCATCTCACTTTTCACTTTTCACCAGATCTGAGGTCTCTGATCTCAAGTCTTAGATCTTAGGTCAGAGGTCTCAGGTTTCAGATCTAAGGTCTCTGATCTAAGGTCTCTGATCTAAGGTTTCAGGTTTGAGGTCTCAGGTTTATGATCTCATGTCTCAGGTCTCAGATCTCAGGTCTCATTTCTAACGGCTCGATTCTCTCTTCTCAAATCTCACGTCTTATGCTTCACGACTAATGTCTCACGTGTCAGGTTTCAGGTCTCATAGTTTATGTCTCGGGTTTCAGGTCATAAGTCTCTGTTCTCAGGTCTCAGGTCTGAAGCGTGAGGTCTCAGATCTTAGGTCTCAGATCTCAGATTTCAAGTCACTTGTCTCAGGTTTCAGGTCTCAAGTCTCAAGTCTCAGGTTTCGTGTCGCAGGTTTCATGTCTTATAATTTCAACTTTTTTAACAGGTCTTCTCAGTCCTACCTTCAAAAGTTTTTTTTAACTGTTTTCTGAAATTAGCGCGGATTTTTTAAGGGGATCTATTTCAAGAAGTACGAATACCAGTGTCAATAAAATCTAGTGTAAGGCACAAACTAGCATCGCTTATTTTTGCACTATTCAAAAGCTAGGACTTTCCCCTTTTATTTAAGATCGAATTTGAGATAATCCTCCGGGTCATTTTAGGTTTTGGAATTTTTTTTAACTTTTAAAAAGGTTAATGCAAACTCAAATTCATACTCATCTCTGTTAATACACCTCTTTTAATTTTTCCCGTTATAACTTTGTTAATTTCAAGTTCCATGCTACTCCGTGATGGACCGGGGCCATCAATTTTATTCAAAAGTCAAAAGAATGGTGCCTAGAATTGACAGCTCATTCACAGTGCCCAAAACTGATGCTTTCTCTTTAATCATCAATAACGGTGCCGGCCACGTCCTTATAGTCAATAGATAGTTGGAAAAAGAGAAAAATGGATAAAAGAACAATATTGAGTTTTAAGACCTAGGTCACCTCTGCATGAAATTTGTTGTAGAAAATATGGGTAAAAGGATACTATCATAACACACTTTTGACTGGTGCGATGAACTGTAACTGATAAATATTCTCTTATTTTTCTGTTGACTTCTTGTTAAGCCTAAAAACTTTTAATTCAGATTAGATTCAATGCAGTTTATATTCAATCCTCTCCTTTATCCCACTATGAAAGCATCTTTTACCTCAGTTGCAATTTTGATAACAAATCTCATTAAAAGATAATCAAAATGAATATTTTTATTTAAATATAAATTGTTCAAAATTGTTAATTAAATATTTAGTTCCATTTGAATTTTGATTGAATGGGTTAAAATCCTTTAATAAATGAGAAAGTAATAGAAATGCAGGGGAAGAAAATAATAATGATAATCTTATTTATAAATTTGTAAATGGTAGACAAATAAACTAGATTTTCTTCATTTATTCAAACGATTTTTTTCTCTTTCGTCGTATTTTGAACTCTCTTATCTAAATACCTCACGAGCACCTTTTTCACTGTTATGGTTTCCTAAAAATTCTAAACATTTTTAGAGCAAAGTGCCTGTGAGTTGTAAAAATCTATTTCGAATACAAACTTACCTGTCTAATCCCATTTATTTTTTTCTCCAAACGTAATTTAGAAAAAAAAATAATCACAGTATTTTAAATATTTAAAATCAAACAAGTTTTAAAAATGATAGTATTTGTTATTAAGTTTTTAGTATTTAATAACGAAAGTTGTATCTTGTTAAGTAAATTCCTAATATAATGTTATGTATTTTCGAAACTTTTTTTGAATTGTCAATGATTTTAAGCGCTTTCAATTTATAAAAAGCTGTTCATGGAACTGTTTTTTTTAAACAAGAATCTGACTGTCAATGCTTTTTTTGATTTATGGAAAAAATACTCGTTAATTTCGTGCACTAAAATTACAATTTTTTATCAGTTACCAATATATCTTTCGAAGGACGCATTGTGATCTTTCCTCGTCAATTAATTTAAAAAATGAAGTTTTTCAGATTCCAAGACATTCATTTGAAAATCAATTCGTTCCAATTTTTTAATTCGAAACGATAGAAAGTTAACTATTTTTATTTTTAACATGAGTTACACTGAACTATACAAACTATACAAAAGACCTGTTCAAATTCCTAAACTTGATGTTAGAACTAGTGCTTATAGTAAAATTGAAGATAATGGCTTTCATTTATAAAACGGCCTTAAAGTGGAGAACATTAGTCCTTAGAATCTAGGGAAAGGTAAATCATGGTAAGTTAAGGTAACCATATGGTAAGTTAAAAATGACGGTTAAAAACACGGTAGAATGTAACCCATAACGAGGTGAGATATGAGACGAGAGATGAGAGACGTAAGAAAAGAGGTTAAAATTAAGGTAGAAAATGTGAGATGTCAGATTAGAGGAGGTTAGATGTGGGAAGATGAGATGTTAGAAGAAATATTATGTGTGAAATTTGAGATGTCAAAATGTAACGATAGAAGTAAGATGCAAGATGTTCCTAATTGGTTAATGAATTTCATCTGGTGAAAAAATCCAACGGAAAAATTAACCCCTAATCAGAAAGTTTCTATTCGAATAAGAAGTTTAGCATACTCTTGAAATGGACTGGACATTCCTCTGGTGTACCTTCAATAACTTTTTTGTCGAAACTTTTGTCATCTGAAGAATTTCAATGGAAATGTGTAAGGTTATCTATACATCAAAAATTTAGCCTTGACCCCAATTATTAGTTCTCAATATGGCAAAAAATTCCACTTTGTCTGGGATTCTAGGAGCTCAACCTTCAAATGATAGCTAAGAGTCTAACTTCTATACGTCAGCGACACAGATAAATGAAGTTTAGCGTGTTACCAACTCGGTAAAATGGTTTGGTTTTTTTTTTAAATGAATTGTTTGATGGGTTGGAGTTAGGTTTTAATATTGTAAACAGCTAGCTAATGGCAACGCAACGGCGAATTCGAATTCGAGCCCGTGGTGGTCAGCAGCGCAGAACAAGGCGATAACGAAAACGCACATGGCCCGAAGCGTTGCGTATAAGCCGAACGCAACAACCACCCAAGCACGCGTTCAGAAAAAACGCGAAAGTAAGCGAACATCGAGACTCGGAGGTTTCTTGGTGAGTCAAGACGGATCACCAAGCCACTTGGTTTCCGGCAGCTAAAGTGGACAGACGTATCGAGACAGCGCTCCACAAAGTATTATCACCTCATCGAATTTCAACGATCCGAACAAGTTCCTTCGGTTCGATCGTGCCGCGCGAGTGTACCGCAAGACGATCGAGAAGCAGCGCAGCGCGAGTTATCGGAAAGTGTGTGGTGAGACGAAACCAAAGCCAACAAAACCTGTGCGTGTAAAGCCAAGCCGAGTCCCGAGGTGCGCGCTTAGCTAGTAGCGCGTGCTTGGTCTAACCGGAGAGAGACAGCTTCAGCCTGCCAAGAGTGTGTGGTATCGCACGACCGTTTCCATTCCATCCTGTTGCCCAACCGCATACCAAGGTGCGCGCCTAGTCAAAAGCGCGTGGTTGGTCTGCCAGCGAGACGAAGAAGAGAGACCGAAACAGCCAGCCGTTAGTGTGGTGCGTGGTATCGTACTGCTCCCGTCCCAACCAGGCGTCTCCAAACGTTGCGTCTGGTGCAACGACGGTCCAGCCGAGAGGTTCCCTAGGCGTGTGTGTGGTTCGCCTATCCAAGCCCAGCCGTGCCGTGAGGGTGGTGCGTGGTACCGCACCGCATTCCTCCCGTTCCCTCCAGGCGTCGCCCGGCCCGTGGCGACCCAAGACGACCCGACCAAGTGAGACGATTGTCCCGTTACCATCCTGACCCCCGTGTGCTTTCCATCAAGAACAGAATTCGCCGAATACATCTTATTAAAACGAGGTAATTTTCTTTTACTTAGGAATCCACCTATCCGAAAGCTCCCCCAGCCTAACATACGCCCTGAGACCCAGGAACAAAAGAGGCCTTGAGCGCCCAAACCCGTTAGTCCCCGTGGCTTTAGACCAGGGACTGGGTGTTGCTGGGCAGCCCCTTCTGGGCTGAACCCGTTCCTGGGGAAAAAGCAAAGTTTCAAGCGGTCACTGGTTAAATTTAAAAAAAAACCATCTTTCGACATACTAAATTTTCAGATCCTGAAAGCGAACAAAGAATCTGTCTCTTATGTTTTTAATTTTTCTATAGCGAAAATTTTAAACTAAAAATTGGTTGAGACGGTTTTGTACTCCTAATTTGTATGTATGACTTTTTTAATTCAGCAATGTTATGATTTTTTGTAAGTCATATATTTTTACCAACAAAAAGTCTGCTTAAGATTATTTTTTTTCAATAAACAATGAATTCAAATGCTGCGCAGTACACTTAAATGTTTTTTTACGCGGTTTGATTTTGTTCAGTTTTTCTAACACGGCTTCTTTTTACGCGGTTTTTTTGCCATGGATACGATTTTTCTACACGGCTCTCGCGAATCAACACGTTTTTTGAGCGAAAATATTACAAGTCCCATACGTTAACGACGGATTTCACACCCCGTAAAAAACCTTAGTGTAAAGTGAAATGCAACTTCGCATAAAGAAGTGCATAGCTATAATAAGTTGTTTCAAAGTAAGAAAATTTTACTGTGTGAAAAAGTCAAAATTGTCATTTTTTCAAAGGAATGGTTTGAATTACGATATGGATGAGTTTAGACCACTTTTAGCATCCAATCAACTATAAATATCAAACTTTTTCTTTTTTTTTTCTTGAAACACGAGAAAGAACCATGTCTAGTTTCTGAACTTTTTATTAGCAAGAGGTCGTCCAAACTTGGGTGACGGTTTGGCGCACGAAATATTGTTACAACCACAAAATAAATCAAAATAAATTGTGTATAAACATGGACAAAACATCTTTTAAGTGATTCAAAAATTGATAAAAAGTGGAAAAAATTTGATATCCGAAGCTGATTTGGTTTTTACATTGCTCTAAACCTATACGCATTTTAATTCAAACCATTTCTTTGCACAAATCGTGACTTTTTCACTCAGTGAAACTTGAATAACTTAAAAACGACTAGCTATTGCTATACTTTTTCTTCCGCAAAGTTGCACATTCATAATACTGCACATCTTTTGAAAACATTTTTGATTGAAAACCTTCATTTTAAGATCACTTTTTTGTTTACTTAATATTTTTTTTACAATTAGTCAAAATATTGTAGGATTTATAAAACCATACAAATCATCATTATAATTTGTTTTAGAAACTCGTTTTTCATACTTTTTCTAGATCTTAATATTTGATTGGAAAAAAGTATCGAAGATATTGTCTTATTTCGAAAATTAAACCTCTAAATTTCACTTTTTCTGAGTCGCCACTGTATAAAAGTTTGAATATAACACCTTAAGCTTTCATTGGAAGGTTGAGCCTCCAGAATCAGACATAGTACAATTTTGGGACACGCTGAATGTATAGTTGACTCTTCATTTTGTTTTTTGAATGCAAAATGAAAAATTTATATGAATTGTTCAATAGTCAATGAGAAAGTAAATAATTTGTGTTTTTATAACTGTTGGATTTCAATTTCGATAAAAGGTAAAATCTACCCTATGGTTATGCATCTAATTTTGTATTTTATATTATTTGTAATCATTCAATTTAATAAAGAATTATTCCCATACTCTCTCATAACCCTATAACAGCATTCAATTGACAGGTTATTTAACCCGAGATCGATAAAACATTTTCTCAACTCAGAACCAGTAAAAAAAGAACAACTTGTTCCATTTCGCCTTTGATGTGAGCGGCGACGAACGCCTGAAATCTCAATTCGAGCTCCCTCAAGACAGAGAGAGAGAGGGATTACACACTGTTCGAACCTGATCAACGGTTGCTTTCGGAAGCTTTATTTATATTTATTACCAGTGCCACCCACGCTTTCCGGTACTTAAGCTAGCTCGACACAGAAGAAAAATCATTTAAACCCCTCCGACTTACAGTAGTTCCGGGGATTTCAGATTGGATTCGTGGACATTTGTTCCAAAGAGGGAACCAACAGAACTTTGGCTCCGACGAGAAAACACATTAAGATTATCGGTTGACGGTGAAAGAACCGAAAGCGGATGGAGGGAAATGTAATGAAGGCAACCGCATCAGAATGTACAAAATGTCGACTGAGTTGAGGGATAGATATTGGGGGGACTAGAGGGCTATCAAATTGATTTTTATTTTATTTGTTCGGCATTTTCCGTTGCCAGTTTCGAATGCGGCACGTGTGTATGTGTTTTTTCTATTATTTCACTTTTTCGGGTAAGTGTGGAAGAAATGGTCTATTGGAAAGAAAAACATGTGGGTGTTGCGATGGAAAAGATTCCCTTGTGTTGACGTTATTTTTTTTTACTTTTGTTTCTTTTCCCGGGCTTCGATGTTGACATTTTCCACCCGCTGTGTCTGGATGCGGATTTCCAAATATCCAGCCCATGCTTGGAGAAGAAGTTAGTCAATTGAAATTTAGATGTTATTTGCTGAACAAGCTAGTTGATGCTGTTATTTATCGAGTGTTCTTCGGTTTCCCGGGGATCCTTTTCTTCTAGGCTTATACCTTGTATGTATGGGGAAGAGAGCTCGTTTTTCCACGCTATTGACAGTAATTTATGCGTTGACATTGGGTGATAATCGTGTATGCACTGGTAGAATGAATTGTCAAACGATGGAAATGCCGATTAACAGTGTCGCCCTGGCGAAATGGAAATTTACATTGAGTTTATGTAAAGGCTCGAGAGGGTAGAAAAAAAAGTTATGCGGGATCACGTTCTGCTGAAGTTAAATAAAAAAATGGATTCAAATAGAAACTGTAGTTAAAAAAAAAACAATCCATTTGTAAAAAAAACATTGTCGGACACTTTGTTTCTTGTTCCTGTTTAATAATCCGAACATTTTTTTTTTTCAAATTTTGATTATATAAATAAAATAAATAAATAAAAGCTTGAAACCAATAAACCCGCATAACACACATTTTTTAGTTCATTATATAAGCCGGAACAAATTTTAAATCCTTCTTTTGTCACTCGGAGTTGGAACATCGCAAGGGGGGGACAATAAAAAATAATGCGAAAAACAAATAAATTAGAATAAATCGCACGAAAGCTTGTATGCAACAAAATAGCATACTCCATCATTGCAAAAAACCTATAAATCAAGTACTATTTTTATCGAATAATTCAATAAAATCAAGATTAGAAAAGGAGGAAAAACTCCCATCTTCCAAAATTTTTATTTTGGTCTTGTAATCTTGCGAATAATTGATTTTTTTTGTCGAAATTAACATAAAATACTTCAAACTTTATTTTTTCCCCCCTTCGGGTTTTTGGAAATTTCGAAGGGGAGTGTGACAAAAGAAGAAATTGATATTTGTTCCAGCCTTATTTGAATAAAGAAATGAGGAAATAATACGTTTTTTTAATAACTTTAGTAGAATTCTTAAGCATCATTTCATAACATCATTACATATTCGTCAGTGATTTAATTTCAATAATTTGTTTTTTTTTTTAAATTGAAATTCTTTGCGAACATTCGATTTTTAGATTAACTTAATTTTTTTTCCTTAAATCGAAAATTTCTGAGGAAATAAATATTGTTTGTCTTTCAAGTGTTGAAAGTTGAATCGTTATAAGAATTCATCAACAAAAGTTTTCTTTTCTGAAAGTATTTTTGAAAAGTATCCCCAATATTAGTATGCCCTAGAAGTCTTGGTTTTTTTTTTCTATAAACGGTGAATAAAATTTTTTTTCAACTCCATATAAGATCATCAAATTATAATGGCTTTGTCAAGAGTTCAGCTTATTTTTTCCGTGCTGAGTAATATCGATGAGAAATCGAAGATCACCAATCGGAAAGAGTAAAATCATATCAAAGAAATTCAAGAACAGAGAGCCAACTTCAAATGTAATTTAAAAAATCCGAAAAAAAATGAATTCTGATAAATGATTACTCCAATAGTGTAAGAAGACTAGAAATAGAAGCCCATCTTCGGGATTCAATGTATTTGAGGCCAATAAAAGATAACGAATGGTTTTTCGCATAAAATTTTTTAGCGGTATGTTTTAAATTCACCATTTAAGCCTTTTTATTCAAAATTGCTTTGCAGACCTAGTTGAAAACACTCATATTATTATTTCAGAATTTTATCTGTCTTTAACCCAATTTTTTTCCCAAGCCAAAATTTGAATACGTTTTCTAGTTTCGGAAATTGTTGCGAAATTTTTGATAAAAATTTGATCAGAGATAGAAAATTCTTCAACGGTCGTAGAATTTTTATTTCAATCATCCACTGTTTATTATTGTTTTAATCGGTTTTTGTTTTTAGGCTATGATCGTTTAGAATCCGGGCAATTACAAACGTGTGTAATTTAAAAACTATTCATTTGATCGAAAAACTTTCTATGGAGGAAACAAAGGTGTTAGTATGACATTTAATGTAAAAATATATAAAAAAAAATTATCAATGATTTCAAGAAATACTCTAACTTTTTCATGAAATCTCTATTTTATCTTTGCAACTTTGTATTGATGAATTTTTTTTACCACAGAAGCAAAACTTATGCAAAATCATGATATTTTACACAAACTCACCTGGAAAAAGAAATTTGAATCTGGTTGGAACCTTTTCATGAGTTGGCTTCTCGAGAAATTTGATCTCTTAAATCCGGTTTTAACATAAATTTCTTCGTCCATCAGGACACATATTGCGATAAAACCGGATGCACAGATTGCGATCTTTGGAACTGATCATTATTAGTTATTTACTTGGTGTCTACTAGTCAGGCAACACTTTTTGCATGCCGGCAATAGATTTTTTGCAATATTTAAGGAGTCTGCATTCAGTTATTCCCAATAACCATATACTTTTTACCATATTTAAGATCAAGGGTTGCACTACGATGGTTGGTTTGAACTTAGTGTGGATCCTAGAGTGACTCTTCATACTTCTTAACCATTTGGTCCGAAAAAAAAATCAGAAAAAATCAACAGCTTTCAAGTCAACAATGAAGAATTTTCGAGGCGCAAAATGCGTAAAACGAGCAAATTTGTGCAAAATTATTTTTACCATGTCTTTTTGCATCGTAAATATCTCAATCACACGTTAACTCAAACACACGTTAACTATCAAAAATAAAAAATAGTCCTTTTCATAACCAACACAACGCTTCTGAAGTTTTGCATATCCAAGCTCTATTAACGTAGCTATCACCGAAATAAAGTTCCCGGATACTAAATTATCATAGCCTTACAAGTGTTCAATATCTGGTACCTGTTCAATAACTAGTGCTATTACCTATTACGTTTTGGACAAAGCAGGGCACAATGGAGAAAAATGTGTATAAATCGCAAAGAAACTCAAAATCTTTACTCAGGCATGATCCAAATCTCTGAAAATATGTCCGTTGAATCTATTGGATATAGTTTCAGACGCAACACATGATTGGAGATATAGTGTTTTTAACCCCTAATTCCCCTATATTTGGTGAACAATCCAGAAAAACACCGATTTGAACTAAAAAATTTGTGTGATTTTTTTTCTGAGAAATCAAATGAAGGCTGTTTGAGCTACCACAGGATACGGAAAATGGAGTTATGGCTGATTTTGCCCTCAATTCTCCCTATAATTTTTAAATGATTATGAAAAATGTGTAATTGCGAACTTGAAAAAATTGAATTAAATGAAACCTACCTTGTGACATTTTTTTCCGAGAAATCAAATGAAGGCTATGTGAGCCACCGCAGGCATCGTAAACTGGAGTAATATTAGTCTTACCCTCAATTTCCTACGATTTTAATAAAGTTTTGAAAAAGCTTGTTCAGACTTGAAAGTTTTGAACCAAATGAGACCAATCATGTGTTTTTTTTTTCAAAGAATCGAATGAAAACTGTTACAGCCACCGTACGAATTGGACACTGGAGTAATGGGTGGTTTATCCTTAATTTTTCTTAGTTTTTCAATTATTTCAGAAAAAAAAAGTTCGCACAGGGAGTTTTTGGAGCAAATGAGAACTATTTGATGTGATTTATTCCGAAGATTCAAATAAAACAATTTGAAAAATGAAGGGAAATTTAGAATTAAAATGGCCATAAATCCTTTTTTCCAATGCGTGCAATGGCTCAAATAGTCTTCATTTGACTTCTTCATTCATTTACAACTACCCAAGATAACTCTCATTGTTTCAAAATTTTCAATTCCAAAAATGATTTTTCTGAAATATTTAAAAAATGTAAGGGGACTTGAGGAAATGGCAACAAAACCCATTTTACGATGCGTGTTGTAGCTCAAATAGCCTTCAATCGATTTCTCGACAAAAAATCACATAAGATATGTCTTATATGGTTAAAAACTTTCTAGTCGGAATTTACTAATTTCATAAATAAGTGAAAAATAAAGGGGAACCGAGGGTAGAATCAGCCATAACTCCATCTTGCGTATCGTGTGGTGGCTCAAAAAGCCTTCTTTCGTTTCCTCGGAAAAATCACACAATATTGGTCTGTTTTTGTTCAAATTTTTCAATCAGTCATTTTCTGAATTTAATAAAAAAAATAGGGGCATTAGGGGTTAAACAGGCACTATATCTACGTTCGTAACCCAAGTAACACAGATTATGCCAACTAGCATTAGGAAGTTTTATTATGGTTTAATTATGGCATTTTTTTGTGCAGCTCGTTTTATGACGGTTTTATTTTGGTCATGCATAATGCTTATATTTTTTTTCGACCATATGTTTGCAGATGGTTTTGAAAACGCTAATAAAACTTTTATTAAACATACTGTTTTAGTTATTTTGAAAGAGTTATGAATGCTTTTTTAAAACTATAATAAAACACAAACTTAGAAGTTTGCTCCAAGCTTTCTTTTGCATGTTCTATAATAGCACTCAGTGCCTGATTATTAAACCGCCATAAAACTTAGTGACAGTTCTCGATCAAAATGTCAAAACAGGACACGCTCAGATTAGATAGCACATATTTGAATTGGAACTCCCATTTTTACACATTTTTGGTAAGTTATGCGTGTTGGTTTTGAGTTTAAATGAAAAAAATACATCTTTGAAAACTTGAAATCACCGAAAGTGGTATGGATATCTTTACAATATGAGTATTGAGTGAAAGGGCCTAAATAGTAGGAAAAAAAAGCTTGACGCCATCATTAATTCAAGATGGCGGCTTCCTCTTTTATTTTCAAAGCTGAAAATTACTGAAAATATCGTGAAACCTTCACAATATGGTTATAAGGTGAAAGTAATAAACGAGTAGAAGTCAAATTTCGTTGCCCGTCGCCATCTTAAATCCAAGATGGCGGCTACCACTCAACTTAAAAATACTGTAAATGACTGAAAATCGCATAAAACCTATATTATAGGGGTATAAGTTAAAAGAAATCAACCGGTAGAAGTTGAATTACGCTATCTTACGCCATCTTGAAATCCAAGATGGCGGCTTCCGCTAAACTTCAAAATGTAGTGAATGACTTAAAATGACATGAAACCCATATTGGTAGTGGGTGAAGGGGTTTACGAGTAGAAGTCGAATATTGCTATCTTACGTCTTGGTGGTCGAGTGGTTAGTGTGGTAAGACGGTAATCGCTGGTCCGCTGATGACATGGGTTCGATTCCCATCTCGGTACTGGGTGTTTAATGTTAATCTTAAGTTGTCCATGCCATTTATTCAGTCTGTAGAGCCTAAATTGGCTAAGACGGTGTATGTCTTTTTTTTACGCCATCTTGAAATCCAAGATGGCAGCTTTCTATAAACTTAAAAAATGCTCTAAATCATTGAATATCGCATGAAACCTCCAAAATATGGATATTTGTCAATTGGGATAAGCTATAAAAAGTTTATTTTTGCATTCTGACGCAATCTTGAAATCCAGGATGGTGGCTTCAGCTGAACTTAAAAATACTGTAAATGAATGAAAATAGCATGAAACTACCAAATATATTGTATTGAGTGCTAAGGCTAAATTATAGAAGTCAAATATCTTTTTTCGCGTTTCTCTAAAAATCTGTAAGTGACTGAAAATCCCACAAAAACTACCGCAATACAGACCCCGTTCGTTTTTGGCAACATCCGATTTTGGAAACATCGAATTTGGCACATGTGCCAAAATCAGACGGTTAACAGAAACAACATAACCTTATAGTTTTCGCTAGAATAAGACCGATACAATTTAGACATAATAGCATGATAGGAATAAAAGAATTACATAAATGGCAAAAAAAATCAAAAACTATAAACAAAACAAGAAAAGTTCTAAATGCATTAGAAATATAATGAAAAAATAATAAAAGTGATTTAAAATGATCTAAATTGTTTTAAAATAGTAGTTTTAATGTAGTATTACGTGAAAAAAAGTTGTGTTCAAGCGATTTTCATTGATTAACAGCATTTTAAATTCAGTGGAAGCTGCCATCTTGGATTCCAAGATGGCGTCGGAAAGAAAAAAATCGACATCTTCTAGCTTAGCCTTTTTACCAATATTCGTATAGTGGTGGTTTAATGCGACTTTTTGTCAGCATTAAGCATTAAAAGTTGAGCGGATGCCGCCATCTTGGATTTCAAGATGGCGTCGGATAGCGAAATTCGACTTCTACTCGTTTAGCACTTTCACCCGATACCCATTTTGTTGGGGTTTCATGCGATTTCAAGTCATTTACACCATTTTAAAGTTCAGCGGAAGCCGCCATCTTGGATTTCAAGATGGCGTCAGACAACGAAATTTGACTTCAACTCATGATTTATTCCACGGGTCATTGAAAACCAATCCCTTTTCATTCAAAAAGTCTCCTCATTTACTGTACTAATGATTAACAACTCAGAAATGAGGAACTCAACCTTAGCGTGTAATTGGTTTGCTTGCGAAAGAAACGTCAAATCGTAGCTTTTTTTGGGGTCATCATTAAACCATAATAAAACTATGAATTGACTCACGCCATGTTGGTTGCAAAATCGAAGGGTACAAAATGACGCCATGTTGATGGATTCACAATGCCAGCATTGGAAAATATTTTTTCAGGCCTTTTTTCCATCAATCCCATCATGATTGACCATCAGATTTGACGAGGCGCATTTATTTTAAGATACTATTTCATATACATTTTACCTAAAATCTTGACTGGCAGTAGAAAAGACGCTCATTATATGGGTAAAACATTGGTTTTTTAACTATTAATTTTACCAGATTCATATCTGAATAATGCAATCATCATTCATCAACCATTACGGTTGCTGGAAAAAACAAAAAAAAAAACTCCGAGAACTGACAGAACCGAAAAAAAACAAAAATTTCTAACATGTTTTATAATAGCTTTTTAAAAGCTTTGGTGACCAATATTGATGACTAACAATGATTGGTCATGATGACGTTCCTAGGATAGGGCCAAATAGCCTAATTTTGGCTTTATTAGAGTCCAGGTGATGTTATAGAATGTACTTTAGCTTTTTATGAAGATTAATGCTGTGGTCCAAACGACATTTTGCTGACCATAATAAAGCTAAAATTGTTACTTGGGAAGTTTGTACGACATCTGATACTATGCCCAATAGATTTCCTGGGCATTTTGACTATAGAAATGTATATTTTCATAGGGAGGTTAGACACCCCCCCCCCCCCATGAGGGTCCCAAAATGCCAAGCGAAATTTTTATCACTAGACTATAAATTTTAAATTCTTTATCTAATTTTTATTCATAACTAAATTTAATCAAGAATAACATTCTCGATTCAGAACTTCGTCCAAAACTTCAAAATCTCATCGTAGGTCCACATATTTACTACAGTTTTTTTTTTTTTTAAATTCTCATTTGCTGACAGTGATTCGGTTCCGAATATATATTTCCAAAAGTTAGACTCTTCGGAGTCTAACTCCACGGCTCCAGAAAGCTAGACTAAGCTTGCCTCTTCACTTGTAAAATTAAAAAAAAAAAACTAAATGTAGTCCTTAGACTTAAGTATCATTCGTCAAAAAAAAAAATAAATGCTTAAACTGATTTTGTCAAAATAAACATGAACGATTCTATGGAAGCCTTAAATACCTTTTTGAATCGGCTGATTTGTTTCGATAAAAAAATCAATTTTCAAGTATTTTTCTTCTCGATTTTCATGGAATAATTCCGAAATTTGCCAGGATATTGGTCGGATTGAAGGGAAAATTCTAAAACAGTTTGCCCGGTATAATGCAAGGTTGTAAGATAAAATTTCCCGGGGTTGCCAAGCCTGGATATTAGCGGAAAAATATTTAGCAAGTACTTAGTTTATTGTTTTTGATTTTTGGTTGGATCATCTTGGGATAGAATCCTGATTCGAATCTTCATGTTGCATTTTAAACTAAAATAAGATGGATTTCCCGGATTTGAAACTCTTCATTTGAAATATTTAAAATTTAAACCGTTAACAATATTTTGACTTGAAATTTTTTATCATCAATTTATATGCATAAGGTTGCCAGAATTTTTTCCACTTCCATCCGGGCCTAGCAATTCCGGGCATTTTTTCAAAAAAGCCTGGCAAAATCCGGGCATGGATTTCCATTTTTCAAATCCAAAAACCAGGCAAAAACCGGGCAAAATTTAGGTGTTGTTATATATAAAAGCAAAGAAAAAATGCAAAAAAAAAGAAATTAATATTTTATAAATGTAATTTCAGACTTCCAAAATGTATTTGGAACACTTAAATATTTTAAGGTTTATAAAAGTAAATTAGCGAAATTATTTGAAACAACCGTTGAAAATTTCCATACCGATAATCGATTTTGCTGAAACTTACTCAAAAACTTTGATTTTTTTTTTGTTTCTTTGTGAAAATTGTGAAAAAATCCGGGCAATATCCGGACTTTTTTCACAATATCCGGGCAACCGGGCCGAACCGGACTTTCTCGAAATTTTGCATCAAATATCCGGGCAAACCCGGATAAATCCGAGCAATCTGGCAAGCTTATATATGCATAATTGAATCATAAGAAATATTAATAAGTCCAGATTGAAAAAATCTGAAACAATTTCGTCATTCGCAGTTGTTGTTCAAATTCACATGTTTAATTACGAAAAAAAAATGAAAAAATTAGAAAGAAAACAAAAGATTCAGAATCGAGTAAAGCGGGCTTGTGATATAGCTCAGTTGGCAAGTCTGTTGCCTCCTGAGCCGATGTCCACGAGTTCGAGCCCAAGAGTAAACATCGAACACAGTTGTACCGGATGGTTTTTCAATAACGATCCGCCAACTGCAACGTTGATAAAGTCGCGAATGCCATAAAAATGGTAAAACGACTATAATCGAAACATGAGTATGCATTGTTCAAGCAAAAATTTTATAGGAATAAAACTATCACCAACCCTCCTCCCCCCATGAGTCGGTTCTTCATTCGGCCCTGCTCCCTACACCTAAGAAAGGTTTAGTTCTATGCAATATGTCATAGGACGGCTGAAATGTGTCCGAATGCATGTTTTTAGGGGGTGGTCCCAAACTTCTGCCCGGTAGTGTACTTTTAATGTAAAAAAATACCACATATCTTATTAAAACTCAAATTTTTTAATATATTTTTTATTCGAAGTATTTTTATGCATCATTTTCAAGACATTTTCTGAAATCGTTGAAAGCTTTTCCAAACAAAGGCTGCAATTTTTATTAACTTTTCAATGGATTCGGATTTTTAATTTCGAAAATTATAAACTTTTTTATTGAAACACCTTTATAATTTCTTCTCATATAGCATGGTTTTTTTTTTAAATTGAGAGTGCAGTATAATTTTCTTTATTATTCCTCAGGGAAAATTACAGCTTTGTTCATAAATGTTGAGTTAAATGGATTTGAGCATATTTTAGTTTGTCCTACTTCAGTAACCTTCCTGACCTGAGTGAAACTTTATGTTTCTTTGAAGAGATCTAATTTCAACTTAAGACTAAAGCGCACATCTTTCAAGAGTTTGATGGCTAGCATCTTACTAATACTAACACTACCAGCCCACAGAAAGACAAACTTCAGTTCATGTTTTTTTTTTTAATTTTTGGATGAATTGATGTTCAAAAATTTCTCCTTCCAGAAAAATTTCATAAAGAAATTTAAACGCCAATGCTTTTTAATATTTTCACGCTTGGTGATTCAAAAAACAATGAAAAAACTTATGGGAGCTGAGAGTCGATATTTTCTGCGGTCTAAGTTCTTAGTTTTATAATTAAATTGCTGCATTTTATTCGTATATCCAATGAACGCACAAAGTAGTAGGATATTGCTTAAATGTAACTTATCCTGAAGTCAAAAATGCTCCGTTGTAGAGCCTCAACATACTGAAAAGTCTTTGTTTTGCTCTTTCCTGATAAATCAATTTTTTTTTGTCATTTTTATTATTTTAGCTAAGTCAATTTCAAGTTGAAAACAATTGCACATTGCAAAATTCGACTCCAATAGATAATCATATACGTCTAAGAAAGTGTTAATCTTTCCATTCCAAGCAACTAAAAGAGGCATATTTACTTAATCAGAGGCTGCATAGAAAGCTTTTTTTTTTTTTTTTTTTTTTTTTTTAAATATGTCTTTATTTGTATCAATTCATCATTACATTTATATTACATTTTTTCATTAAATTAGGTGTTCAGCTCAATAATGAACTGTTCAGAGCCCTATAGTTAACTAGATATTAAACATTTATTTATAAGAATTAAATTTGCTTATCGCAATTAAGAATTTAATGTAGGAGAACATCCTGTAATGGCAAAAATATTTTAAACTTAAAACTAAACACTATCCTAAAATTAAACTAGTTATAAAGAGAACGAATCTCTGCGATGGAAGACTGCATCGATTTGCCTCTGAAGTTGGAGATGATTTTGTTGGCCATCTTTTCGATCGATTCAATGCCCGCAATCCGATGAAGATCTTCGGTGCTGTGCCAAGGTGGAAGCCGCAAAATCATTTTCAGAACCTTGTTCTGAATCCTCTGGATGGCTTTCTTCCTCGTCGCGCAGCAGCTAGACCAAATCGGAACTGCATACATTATCGCTGGTCGAAACACTTGTTTGTAGATAAGTAACTTATAGAAAGCTTAATATTGGCTTATAAAGACCAACAACTTTCCAATTTTTTTCAGTGAACCATAGTGAAAGCGACTTCCAAAACGAATATGCACTTGCATTCTCTCGAGTGCTTCGATAGTACTCAATGCTTAATTATAGTCACAAAAAGTGCACAAATGAACTAAAAACGGGATTTAAAAGTTATTAAATATGTATGGATTTTCATTCATTGCGTGGGGGCAAGCAGAAGTTACGAATTTACTTAAATAACGGTGAGTGTTAATTTTGTGTTGAATATAGGGTGTCTCATTATGTCTAAGCACGATTTTGATACAACCCTTCTCATTCCGGATGACGTTAAAACAGGAAATTTCCGTAGGGCATTGTTGTTTGCAATTACACTTTACACTCTGTGTATCGTGAGCTCCAGCTTTCATAATTTTAGTAAAAATGATCAGCATTTTCCCTGGAAACTGCAAAAATATCGTGCACAAATGATGTACTATCCCTAACAATTGGCTGAGTCAAATGGTGAGAAAAGAAGAGGTAAACATTGGAGTGGTTTAAAATGCGATTCGAAAGTAAGAAGGGAAATCAGATTTGTAGACAAAATAATCCGGGCGGAAATCGGGTCCTGTGGACAAAACTTTGGCCCAAAAAGTCATCTCAGTAACTGTTTTGGCCGGATTTGGAATTAGTTCACAAATCAATAGGGACGATGGCTTGGTACAAATCCAACAAAGTCCAGATCTTACCGAAGGTGATGAATTCGCCAAATTGTCCTCATGGGAAACCGATTGAAACTTTCTTTATCCCATACCAAATCGTATTTGAGAAAGTGAAGCCAGCTGATTCTACCGAAAACTTTGCAAAAGATTGAAAAAATGACCGAAAACATCGCAATTTTTTTTTTTAATATTTTAATAAAACTTATTAATGTTTCGTTTTGGACGCATAAATTAAAATTTTTACAACACAATTTTTATTTTTTGTTCGTTTTGGCAAATAAAATGAATTATTCCGGGCAAAATCCGAGATGTTTTCAATGAAATACGGACAATTGTGCTGGATACTTGTCAAATATTGTATTGTAAATTCGGGCAAACCTGGATAAAACCGGAAAATCTGGCAACCTTAATGTCGAATCCGCCAGTTTCCTTTCGATTCTAAATATTTTCGACATGAACAACACGCATCAGTATATTCTAATAGTCGTAGAACAAGTGAATGTTTGCTCTGCTCCTGTTTGGGTGCTTTGGATTTTTTTCGCTCGCTCTCAACCTACACGATGAAAAGCGAAACCAAATAACATGTCAATGTATGACCTATTTCAACTTTCTTTTAATCATTTAATCTACATATATTCTTAATCATTTCATCTATCCTCTAAATACACTTTGTTTATACTGTTAATTTTAAATTGTGCTTAGACATAATGAGACACCCTGTATAATTCACATTATTACAATAGATCAACTAACTGGTCTCTGCACAGTGAAAGGTTCTCAACAAAGGAAAGAAAAATCACATCATTATATTGAATAAGTTGAATAAGCTCTCTCAAAACTGATTTCTGATTGTTTGAGATCTACAGAAAAATATGAGGATATAAATCTAACTCTTTGGAAAAAAAACTGCAGCATTCAGCTCAGTAACTCTTAAATTAAAAAGTAATGATTTATAATCTTCCAATCTATTATCAAGTTATTTTTCTTATTTTATCTAAAAAATGCATTGATTTTGTCATTGATGAAAACAATTTAATTTTTTTCGCAATTTAAAAAAAAACTGGATTATTTATTATACTTAGTTCATATCCTATTCGGTAAGTTTATTGTTAATTTAAAAAACAAACAAACACAAATTTCTACAGCCCATTCACTGGAACAACATCTTAACTAAAACAAGCGAAACCATATTCCGAGTTCCCTGCTTTCGTCAAAGCTGGAACCACATTTTCATAAGCCCTGCAAAAATGCCACACACTCATTTCCTGCTACCAAACTCTTACATCCGAGCAGCAGCGGGCCAAAGTCCACTTCATTAGCATGTTTTTCATTCATCCGAGCTTTCTGGTGCTTGTTTTGGATCAGGCCATCTCCAATTTCAACGACCACCACGCGCAAAAATCATCCACCAAAAGACATCCCAAAACCCGCTTAGCAGATTCTGTCAAAAGGCGCGATCCTTCAGCAGTCTCTCTGAAAAGGCACTGCCTCGCAACTCAATGTAGAGCTTTTGAAGGATTTTGGAGGCTTTCGGAGGAAAAAAAAAAACGAAATACAGCTCCTATCGAGAAGAAAAACAACTTAAAGTATCTCGCGGCATTTTGCAAAAGCCTAAATAAACCAGCTTCCCGTTTTGTTGATTTTTGTGTGTCAGTATAGTGCGGTTTGCTGGTTGAAAGTTACATTCCAAGGATGGAAGAGAAAAAAAATCCTGCGGCTGTTGGTTTGGACTGTTTTTTTTCCTGTCTGCTTCCTTCTAGTTTGCCTCTTCTGGTTTTGTATATTTTCCCTAAACGAATCATCAAAGTACAAAACGGAAGCGGCTTTTCTCGTGACCATCCAAACTATACTGTATGTTTTTCTTTTTTTTCCCTTTTGCGGATCTCTCATCCCACGTGCTTGCCTTGGTTTTGTTTGTTTGAGAGGGCGAGACGAACAGAAAAATGCAAACCCAAGAAAGCATAACACTCCTCGCATGTTTTTGTTCCAACCGGTTCTCGGAAAAGAAAAATAGATTTTCCAGATCCGAAATTTTCCGCAAAGACGGAGCAACACACTTTCCCACACGAAAGAAGAAAGGAAAACAAGAAAGCTGAAAAAAAACTTCGAAGATAAATGATGTTCCAAAGATAAACGAGTAGTCCAAAGCCTGTCCGGGGGAAGAAAATTGTCGACCCACTCGGATGTGTGTGTTAATGTTTTTGTTTTGCTTCTTTTGTGAGTTTGTATGCGGAAAAATGTCGGCCAGATCCGGTCAGTATCTTCTTAACGTTGCTTGTGCTGCTGACCTATTGTGATCGGATCCTCGGAATGGATAGGAGAATTGGATGAATTCGTTTTGCCACCAAAAAGACTCGTAATGAAGTACCGACATCAATGGAAGACCTAGGTCAACTTCACATGTCGACGACGGGACCAAAGGAATGAATGGTTTGTTGGCTTTTTTCCTTAGTCCGGGATTAGGGCTAGGGATTGTGGAACCGGTTTGTGGATCCGTTACAAAATCATTACAGAAAATGATACAGCTTTGAAAACTTTCAAGAATTCATATTTGAAGCAAAACCGAAATAAATAGGAGAATCGGTGCATCAATTTCCCTCAAATACCATTACTACCACACTGAAAGCCCAGACATTGAGTGTCAATTTGACATTCCTAATTTAAAAAAATGCTATACATATCTCTCTGCTTTCTCAATCGTACAAATCTTATAGTTTAGGAAACCTCGTAACAAAACCAAAACAATTTTGACGATTTCTTCATTGAAAAAATGCTTTTACAACATTTTTTTAGGCATGCATTTTCTGTGATAAGGATCGCAAATAAATTTAAACTTATATGTGCGCCAGGTCCGTACGAAGGACCCGTCCATGGAGGGGGGGGGGGGGGGGGGTTTCAAAATTTTAATCGACTCGACAATACCAATATACACAATAAATATAAAAATGAATTCCTATTGTGAGGCTCCTCTTTCTTTCCAGTGTGGAGAAAGAAAAGGGGAAGGGACCTTTCATACAATTTATTAGCAAACTTCGAGAACTAATCAAGCAAATGGAACCAAATTCGACTTGGGTGGTTCTTTGGGTAGGAAAAATTTGTTCATCATTATTTGGGACTCCACCTTCTTCGATTGGGAACAAACAACGGGGGTGAGGGGGCTTTCCATACAATTTAATGCATTATTTGATAACTTAGCATGCCAATGAATCCAAATTTCACATAGAAAGGCAAAAGGCAACGAGTCAAGTCTCTACGATGTTTGAAACCCATATGTCCTTCCACTGGGGGTTTAAGAAGAGGGGAGGGGGTCTCCCTTTTATGCAGTATTCGAGAACTAATTGAACAAAAAAATCTAATTTATCTTGGAAATATATTCTAGTACGAGAAATGTATTGTTATGTTTCGAGACCCCTTGCTTCAACGAATAGAGGGGAAGGAGGAGGGTGGTTTTCATAGAATATTTTTGGATCACTCGAGAATTTATTATTCAAATAAAACAGCAGCGGGTATTGGAGTAGAATTTTTATCTACATATGATTGTTTAAGGCTTCTTCCTCCCTGCACTGATTCGATAGAAATGGGGAAGGGGAGCCCCCACGATTTTTTTTATAACTGCAGTGAAAATCTAGCCGACGGTTACAATTGGGAAAGAGTGTTTAAATACAAGAAATATTTCTAGAATGATTTGGTTCCCTCCATGGGATAGAAAAGAGAAGAAAGGTGTCATACGTTTGTTTTGATTAATTCAACAGCTCATCAAATAAATTTAACCAAATTTTACAAGGGAGAGTATAAGGGTACAAGAAATTATTCTATGGTTATTAAGAAAACCCCGTTTCCTCTTGCAGAAGATAATAAGAGATAGCAAAAGGAAAAACAAATAGTATAGCTTGAGAACTTAATAAACGTTTTCAACTACGAAAAATGTTTCTACTTTTTATATGGAAAGGCTCCAAACAGTGCAGAGCCGGGAAAGTCAAAAAGAATAAAGAAACATGAGAATATTTTACATGATTTTTTTAAGATTCAAGACCTCTCTTTCTTCCAGAAGAGGGAAGAAAGGAAGTACTTAAAACTTATCAAACAAATGGAGCCAGGGAACAAATGGAAAATAAAAATGAGTTCTTAATGTTAAATTTAAAACCATTATTGAAAATCAATTCAGAGAATTTATTATTCTTTCAATACTAAAAATTATTTGAGGTAAAGGCTCTCATTGTAAAGATATCGAAAATTTATTTATAGTGAATTTATTTGCACACAGTTATTGGTTTTAGAGGGTGTAGCAAAGCACACCGAGTCAGCTACTAGGGAAGAGGCGTGCTATATGCGCATATTAAGGAAGGTACTCATTTTCTCCCATATTCCAATAGATAGAAGTCTAAAAACTATATACACATGAGCCGGTATCTTTTTTGTATACGTTAGAGCCATTTTTCTGTTAAAATCTCTTACAGTTTTTGTGAAAATAATTTTATAGTAAAATAGCCGATTTCTGAAAACGATGGGCTAAATGCGCATATTTACGTTTTTAGCGATGTTTCATTTACGCTGGTAATATTTTTTATTATTTGATTGAAAATGGCAGAAACGAATGTTAAGCATACGTCAAGGGTAAAATTTTGTCGAAATTTTAGTTATCACTAGATCTTTTGCATGAAACATAGGAATGTATGCCATATGGCCATATTTCGAGCTAAAATTTTGCTTATAACGTATTTTTATCGATTCAGCATTAAGCTCTTCAACTTTAACTGTAAGATTGTGATTTGGGCGTAGATTTAATTTTTCAATGATAAAAAGTAAAAAATTCACAAGACTTACTTATTTTTTTTTCTTAATATATTCGTTTTACCTGCCTGATATAGGCATTCAAAACCTGTCTCTTATTCCAATATCTAAACTTTTACAAATCTGCCAAAATCTTCATTTTGTTGAATTTCCGATGTCCAGATGAATAAGAAAGAAAAATCATTAACAATTTTATTAACAGATTCTGTACGCACGATAATTAAAGTACAATATATTTTACCAAAACTAACAAGATCTCGTTTGAATTTTTAAATTTTTTTTTCTGACATTATATAACAACTAAATTTTTTCATGCCATGTGTCAAAAGCGCATTACCCTCTAACTGCACTGATTATATATGTTGAATCTCTAGCCATTTTTTCAATTGGCTGTATGCGCATATTGGGTAATATGCGCATACAGCCAATACAGCGCATTACCCAATATACGCATTTAGAAACACTTCCCCCTACACAATAAATTAGGCAATTTTTTTAAATCCATTTTCTAACTTATAGCCATCACACAAATTATTCAAAATAATGATTTTTATCCTGATTTAAAAGTTTTAAGTCAATTTTTTTTAACAAAAAATCAGTGCACTGTTATAGAATACATACAATATTATATCAGATTTAAAACGAAATTAAATCCGCGCTCTGGAACAAACTTCATTCCAGGTAAAAAATTATCCATTACTGAAAATTGCAAAATGATAATAACTGTTAACAATTATCATATTGATTGTTGTATGATGTTTAATAATCATTTTAGATGTAAATTTGTGATCAGGAAACAAAGCATCCATTTTGAACTCAAGAGAATATCATCAAAACACATAGATGGTGATTGAATTTAATTTGATAAAAAGAAGAAAATGTTAAATTTTTATACAAGGGCGCCAGCGATAAAAGTCAGAGATAAAATAGTATTTTAAATTCAATAACCTCATGTTAAATTTGCCAGTTTGCCGGATATTCAATACAAAATTTGAGAAACGTCTGGTACGGTCTGGTTCCCACGATTTCATTGAAAAAAAAGCCCAGATTTTGCCCGGATTTATTCATTTTATTTGCCAAATCAAACAGGAACAATTAAATAAAATTATGTTTGAAAAATATTTAATTTATGTGTCCAAAAAAAAAAAAATTGAGCTAGTTTTGATGAAAAAACTTTTTTCAAGTTTTTTTCTCGATTTTTTTATGAGTATTTCATCGGTTTTGACCAAATTTGCCCGGTTTTTTGTTTACAATTTTGAAATCAAATGCCAAATCAAATTAAAACTATATTCTCAAAATCACACATAATTTCAGGTTGGGAAATGATCGGAATGATCAAATACGAAACTGATTGAAACTAAAAATAAATAATTCCAAGTTTTCTTGTAAATATTAAAAACACTTAGCAAATGCTAATTGAGTCAACATTGCGCATCAAAATTAAGCTTTAAACTTTATTCAACGAATTATTTTTCGGACTTGTCAAAAAAAAATTTCAAAAAGCATAAACAAAGAAAATTTAAATGGATTTTTAAAAACAAAAATAAGTAAACAGTTAATAAATTTTCAAGTGCAGTTAAAGTTCAAAGTTTCAATATATGAATACTATGGCGCCTTAAATTAAAATATTGGATCCTGAAAGGACAAAGGCTAAAAACGAAGTGAATCTTAATCTTAATTTTTAAGCTTAATGGGATTTCAAGAAGATTATATTTTCGGAACACAAAAATTTAGATCTAAAAAACAAGACTTCCATAAGGAACAAATTTATGTAATCTGTTGAAAGTGCTTCTAATCAAATTCTTCTTGCCATTTATCTATATATATATTCGTTTCTTCTTTCTTTCGATTTGCCTTAGTTTTAAGAAAAGCAATACTTCAAAAACTTATTTATTGAATTTATTTCATGAGTCTGCAAAACGATTTGATTTTTGCTTAAAAATATCTCAAATGCAATTCAGTTAAAACATCTTTAAAAAATCGTTTAAAATCTATTGTTTTACAAGATTGGGAAAAGTAACCAAAAACATTTTTTTCAATAAGTTTTTTCGAAGAAGTCAAAATAAATAATGGTCTTGCGAAAAAAACATAATTTTTAAATTTTGTTGAAATGTTAAAAATAAAATCTAGGATAGATGAGGGTTGAATAAAACCGATATTTCATTATAGACCACAGCAGCTCTTTTTTCAAATATTTTTATGTTGAATTTGTATTGAAATTTGAAAACTTGTGTGTCACATTGATTTGCAAACCGCCGAACATCGGGTAAAAAATTGAAATCAAAATCATTCTAAGGTAAAAATCCATGCAAAAATAGGTTTTCCACATTTTTATTTGGGAAAAATATGTATTGGGGCCTATTTCAAAACCAATCTCTAAAATAAAATATTTCCTTAGTTTTAAGAGTCAATTTTAAAAAAATATTTCTTTTCTTAATAATTAAATAAAATATATCAGAATGGGGGTAGGCTTAATAGCGGCACGTTATTCAAAATTTAAAAAAAAACATTTTTCGTTTTTTGTAAGAATTTTTTTTACTTTATTCATGGTTAATCCCATGGGCCAGCGCTCACCTTTTTCAGTGCAGATTTTGATCAGTTTTCCTAACTTTTACTTCGTCTAATCTATATTTTAGGTGCCTGCTTCCTCCACCTTCAATTTCTGCAATTTTTAGTTCAATATTTCTCTTTAAAAAGTAACTAAGTGCAATTAAGTGGATACAGCTGTTTCAAAATAAACAAAACTTGATTACCTGTTGAGCCACTTAAAAGCATTTTTAATGGAATTTTTGCTGGTAAAACCAGACAATATAGAAGTAAAACCACCATGAGATTGAACTTAAAGTATAAACGGTTAATATAGATTGTAGGTTACGAAGGAAACATACAAAATTACTCTTTTTATGCTATTAAAATCAGCAAAAATCAAAGTTTTTATTTTGAAAGGGTGTTTTTTTTCCACAACAGCAGAATCTTGGCAAATCATTAGATTTTTATTCAAAACAACCAGCAAATACATACTATAACATGCTGGGGACCTAGCCACGAGCAGACATTGTATAGGATTCAAACGCTGGTATTTGGTTGATATAGAGTGTTTCATGATTTTGTCGTTCATCAGAAATCATTTGTTCCATTGCCTATACAGCTTACGAGCTCTGGAACTAGCAAAAATTTGTTGTTTGAGGTTAATTTTGCACGGCTTAGAACGAGGCAACACTTTCAGCTTATCGGAGAAAAAAAATTGCTGGACATTTGAGCGATCTGCACTTGGTTTTTTGCTTATTGAAAATTAAAAATTCTGGTATGAGACTTGACTTCCCTGGTGACCCTTAGTTGCCGATCGTGTGCTTCACTCCAATGCTTGATTTGCGCGTTATTGACATTTTTTTGGCAATGTTTGCATACTTTTCCACCACTCACATACAGCAATTCTTTGAATGATCAACGGTTTTGTCAGCTAACAATTTTATAATTATGGTTTTTGAAGGAAACTGTGTTAAATATTTTTTTTCTTATACCCTTGCATCGTAAATATCTCAAAACCGCGTGTATTTGAAATTTTGATAAAAATATAGGTCAGTTTGTAACAGGCAACAAAATGTTGTAAAAATTTTGAATGTCTGATTACTAGTAAATAAGCTATTAGCAAGAAACCATAAGTTTCACTGAGATGCTATATGTGTGTGTTCGTTTTTTTTTTTTTTTTTTTAAAAAAAGTGTCCCAATTCTAGCAGAACTAAGCTTTAGAATATTTTTGCAACCTCTAAATCTTCACAAAACTTGAATGAAATGTTCTACCGGTTATATACACTGTTTTGACCAGTTATCTTTCTATATAAATAATATGCACCTTAGATATGGAAACTTAAACAAATAACTTGCAATAAATTCTGAGTTTTTAAGAAATGTGCTTTTTATATCAAAGTTTTTAATTTTTATGCTTCTTTCTGGATGTATAGGATTATTTATTTATTTTATTTTATTTAACGACCGATTAGCAACTTAGGTCATTCTGGGGATAGAGAGGTAAAATCTTGAATATCATTCATAGAAGAGGTATCTAGTCTCTAATTTTTTTTTAATCTTCCAAATTTAAATAGAATATCAAGAACAAATTAAAAACAACTGTTTAAGACGGCCACAAAAAATTAGAATTTCTCAATTATTCAAAAACGTATTTAACGATGTATAACAAGCCGTTTTTTGCCTCAATCTGTGAGAGCTGAACATTATAAATAATTTTTTAAATTTAAAAGTAAAGGAAAGCCTTTTTCAAAAATTGAATTTTTTTTCTAAGGATAATTTTCTTTGATGATTAAATGTATGGTTCATGAAAATAATTATTGAAGTTGGGGAATTTTTTTCATTATCTGACTGGTTTGTGTCGGGGGTTTATAGATCTTCCCCAAAATTGAAATTAAACAGCTTCATAAATTGGACTATTCAATGGTATTTGTTGCGGATATTCAGTGATCCAGACACCAGTAAAAGCTAACTAACAATTTTTCATGTTAAAGGTAATTGATAGAAAAATTGAAATATTTTACTCGAAAAACTGATAAAACTTTATTGCTTTTGGAAATGCTATTTTATGACTTCCGTTGAGTTATGTAGCTTTTAAATATGGTTTTATATTATTTTCAAAAATATCTAACCGAATCTAACTAAAAAAATAAAACTTTTAGAAAACATAAATGTGTTTTTATTTAAAATCTCAAACATGTCAAAACAGCTTCGTGTAAGAGATTGTTACTGCATCGTTGAAGTTCCAATTTTTTTATGTTTAGATTAAGAACGTGCTAAAATATTTCATTTATGTTTGAAAATCAAGATGATGTTTTTGGTATTTCCCATTCATTAAATTTTTAATGAATGCCTTCCATTTTTCTACTTAATGTTATAATGTGAAATTTGGAATACCACAAGCTAAACTAAGATAATGAACGAACTTGAATGCTTCAATTTTCTGATAAAACTTCCTTTATTCCAGTATTTAACATTTTTGTTTGATGTATTACAAGTTACAAGTTACAAGTTACAAGTTACAGATGAGTTACAAGGAAATAGAAAGTTTATTGTATGATTATTGGTGCTGAAATTTAAGAAAAGGTTTAAATATTATGTAATTTTTCATCCTGCTGGAATAAAAGCAAATATTTACGATTTTCTACTAAATGAAAACGTGACATTTAGAAATTGTTTAATATTGTCTCTCTTTCACGTTTAGAATGATCCCAAAATGTTACCAAGCCGTGCAAAGGGAAACTTCATTATTGATATGAAGTAATTGCTGCAATCGGAAACAAGAAAGAAAAGTATAATTTATTCCTTAAGTTGTCGGCATTATCGGTGAAAAGTGATGTCCTTTTAATTAAGACATCTCAAGATTATGAAATTTTAAACACGCATAGAAAGTCAGAATGGTCATAGTTGGTCAAAATGAACGGGTAAAATTTTTAAAACCATTATCATCGCATACCAAATTTTTATTCGGCACTTCATAGTAGTTGGAGCGTGGCGAAAAAAATTCGGTATGCGATGAGAATGCTTCTTTTAAACTCTACCCACTATTATTCACCAACTTCAATTTCTTCTAACTTCCTATTCTTCTTTGAAATTTGATAATCTTTAGGTATTTTTAGGATAAAAGACATCTCTTTCCACCGATAAGGCCGATAAATTAAGTAACAAATATAAATTACGGTGATTGATTATTTTAAGACATTTGAGTGTTTTTGAATTTCCATCCTTTAAGGATAAATAGAACTAAAAAATCGAGATTATTTTTGAAAACCTGACAAAAAACCTTTTCAACCTTTAAAAACTTCAGTTTTTGAAGATAATGGATGATTCTACAAATAAACCATTACGTCTCATTACAAGGTTTTTTTTTCATTTAGGGAGTTTTTTTTTCTAATAAGTATTCAAAAATTAGGAATAAGGTAACGGTTTTGCAATCCCTACCCAGGCAGGCTTAATTTAGTTAGCTCTCAAGTAGACCCCGATGGTACTTTACGCCAACGACGAGTAGTATAGAAGACTTTCTCTTTTCTATTTTTCTTTCGCAACAGATACCACCTGCTGAAGCCCAATGGAGAAGAAACAAGTGATGAAAACTTGTTCAACAAGAGGAAAAGCTCTGCCGTTTGGCTCGTTTATTCATCAATTACCGGCTTAGTGCTTCGCTGCTCCTACTGGAACTTTTAGCTGATGAGAAGTGAGAGAGTAAGTGAGCGTCCTTCAGAAGTGTGGTCATCTGAAGAAAATTTCCGAAGCACCCCGTATTTTCCTTCTCTGACCACCGGAAGTAATGGTAAAATGATCAGATTAAATTTGAGCCATTTACCACCACCATCATCGGACTGTCGTCGGTGCGAGTTTGAAAAACTTTTCCAAACCACCTCCATGGGGCAGTTCCATGTACGGGAACTTTGTCTCTTCATCAACGACGACGTCGACGATGGCCTGGTAACGGACTGTTGCTGGTAGGCCGCATCAATTCCCGGGTCTGGTTCCTAGAGCTAGCTCCGGCTGACGACGGAACCGGAAATCAAACATCGAAGCTACTTTCCGGGTAGGCAAACGGAAGCAACTTCATCTGGGTTCCCGAGCGAGTCGTATTAATGTTTGCCGATTTGATGAGAAAAAGTGACAAAAAGTGAAGTTGTTAACATCCGTTCTGACATTTTATTTCTCCTCTCGTGGGGGAATACTCCAAACTCGTGGGTTTTCCATTCATCCCCCCTTACCCTCAAAGGCAAAAAACCCAGGCAGGAAGGAAGTCATGTGTGTGTGTTCGTATGCGCGTGGGGAAAAAGTTTTATTTTTCAAAAGTGGAAAAGTGATTCCTGGAGGCAAACGAGAAGATAAATATCAATTGTTGGGAAAGTGTCACGGAAGCGTAAAACAACAACAATAACAACAACGATATCAGGAAAAGTTGCTCCTCGTTGATAAGATCCCAGGCTCCCCACCCCGTTTTTTTCCGGGCTATCTTCATTGGCACACTTCATACCATACATTGTATCTCTGCGAAAAGAGGATGTGGGCGTTCTGAGATGTGGGTCACAGGAATGAAAACGAAGCATATATGCACAATTTTCACCAGCGAAGGTTCAAAAAGTCCTGGAATGTTGTTGTTGTTGTTGGGCTACGACTAGAAAACAACGAAGTGAAACAACTTTGCATCGGATGTGCTGCTGGGAAAAGGGAAGAAGCTTATTGGGTTTTATTGTGTACGAATGAAAGTTAAGGCACCTTGATCTTGCTGATGCTAGTGGCGTCGATGATGATGATGATGATGATGTGGCTGAAACGACGGGAAAACTTGTCTTCCTGGTGCTCTCCGGGAGGAGCTTTGCTGCTGACCGGGATGCTGCTGCTGATGAATGCAGGTGAGTAATATTGCTTCTTAATTGCTAGAAATAATGATTGGCAGAATGGACTTCAATCTGTTTTAGGGTAGAGTTATAAGGTTTAAGGTGCGCAGAATGTTTTAAACAAATACGATTGGCAGGTCGAAATAACTCCTAGACTGTTAAATTTTAGTAAAGCCTTGAAAAAGACAAAAGAAAATAATTTTATATAATTTGTTTATCGATTATTTTGTGATGAATTTGAATAGAAATTATACGTAAAGAAGGTTTGAAGAACCTCTTGGCTGAATGAAACTCTCTTCTGGACTTTTTGTTTTTCAACATTTAAAAAATGCACTTGACAAGATATTTACTTTTCTATCAGGAGTTTGCTCCAAAGAAAGTTCAACATTCAATTCCAATTTTTTTCTAATCTTACCTCCCAAACAATTGTTACGTAGTGGGTATTTTACCTCTTTAAACCTTGATAGTCGCGAATATTACTACTAGCACTTTTGCGCCATCTGCGAATGCAGATGTGCTTGCAGCCAAGATACTTTGCCCGGACTCTTAGCCTAGGGGGGGACAATTTGTTTTCGCGCTCTACAGAGGGAAGAAGCAAACTGGCAATATCGTTAGGAATATAGATCGGCTCTTTGAAAATCAATGCAAGCGCGTTTCAATCCCAAAGATCTCAAAGGATTCAATAAAGTACAACGACATACCAACGAATTGCGAACTACGTCTTCTACGTCTTACGGGTTAGTTTTGAATCACCACACTTCCATCGACTTCCGATACTATTACGAAAGCCATCGATTTTCAACTCGCAATGTACTACGGCGACAATTCCAAACCACGGCGATTTTCTACTTCCGTTACAACTCTAAATAGCTACGACTCTTTAGCAATATCCGATTCATAAAAAGGTTCCAGGGATAGAGAACTGGCTCATGTCTTGCCAGCTTTCAGGAGAACTTTTCCCACCGCCCTTCTTCTGAGGTTTTTCCTCAAACCCAATGCCCAGACAATGCAAAAAAGACGCGCTAGTAGTTTAAGCATTTTTTTGGTGGTCGTAGTCGACCATCCCTCAGTTAGCCATTGCGCTCTACGGACGCCCTCTCGATCTTAGGTCAAGAAGCGTCGCTTACACTGAGTAAATCTAGATCTTCAAAGAGTTACACTTAAATTACTAACGATATTGCCAATAAGCTCATTTATAGTACATTACTTTGAATTTTCAATGAAACTTCATCAGATTCCAGCCATGCGTTCAGAAGTTTTTTACAAAAATAATTGAATTTTTAAGTAGAAGTATCCTTACATGTGTTGTTTGAAAAAAAAAAAATCAAAAAGTATGCTGAGTTCTTATTAAAAATCATTTTTTCAAATTTTAATGGATTTTCTCACTGATAAGAACACTTTTTTAAGAAACCCCTAGTCTGATTTCAGATTTGAATTGAATTCACATTGTAAATTATAGAGTTTTATCAGTTCCATTCGCTCAAAAATAATCATATTTTTTAATAATCATATATTTAATATGATTTTAATAAAGAAAAAATCATAAAAGGTGCCAAACAACAAATGATAAACACATTAAAAAAATTATTCACCTTTGCAATTTTTTTCATAACATTAAATTATAAGTGTGATGCTTCTCAGGTGCAAGGCAGTAGAAAGAAAAGCTTCATGGAGGAGGAGGTGGGTTGGTTACCTCTTTTTTCATAATGTTTTTGATTTGAATTACTTTAAAAAAAAAATACTTTTATAACTAGTTCGTTATTCATTTTTAATATATTTGACATTAAAATTTTATCGTATTAAATAGAAAATTTTGAAAAAAGTTTCAAAAATATTGGAAATGATAACATAGATTTGTACAAGGAATCCTTCAGTAACAAAATTGGAAACCTTCTTGCATCGATAGTTAACCTACATTTTTTAACTTGCGCAAAAATCTGGTGATCTTAGCTGATTTGATTTGAACAGAGAATAAGTTTATCAATTTCTTAAAAAAAACTCAACTAATATAAGCCAAATTTTTCAAAATTTTAACTAAATTCAAATATTTTAACTATCAATGTGAATAAAAAAAAACTGAAATATTTAAAATGGTAAAAAGTACACATAAAAAAAAATAACAGAAATCCCTGCAATTTTTCAGCGGCAAGATAAAATATTCCTTTATCAGCAAATGTTTTCATTTCTTATCAATTCCATTATTACAATTATATGGATGATATTTTTATATATAAACCAGGATTTTTTGTATAAAAAACTTGCCAAACAAACTAAAAATTTTCTTTATTTTTTCGGTTTTCAGCTGAATTTTGAAGAACAGAATGACTCAGATTAAAAATTGGAGTTTTAGATATTTAACTGAAATATAAAAATTATATATCTGCTATCCATTGCGGTTTGAATTCCTTAACAAATAAGTCATTTTGATCATTTAATCGTAATAGTGAAACTGATTTACAAGCTGAATCTAAATTTTGAATTATTATTATAAATTCTGAACAATTTCGAATATTAGCCAAGAACTGAGAAGGCCTTCAATCATAAATCCATAATTTCAATACTGATGTTATTGGTTTCAATCTGGACTAAGCATTTCAATATTTTTTTTTATCTGACTTGCGAATCTGAATTCAATCATAAATTTCGAATGATGAACCTGATTCTGCTGAGTGGTGTGTGGCAGCGGCCTAAAGAATACTGCCACTGGGATACTAGTCCATGTCGTAAGAGGCGACTTATCCAGTACTTCCCAGATACGTTTATCTCATATTTCTGTCTATTGGAAATAAATGAGGCTGTATCTGGGCGGGGGAGAAAATAGGTCAAGGTCAATTATTGCATGCAGAGTTCAGAAGTTTTTCAAGCTCAAAATCAGTTTTAAATTCTTGCTAGTATTTTTTGACCTTTGTACGTATTTTCTCTCGAGAAGGGTATGCCAATTGTGCATATGTAGTACATGCATTTGCACAAGCTGTATTCTTCCATATTTTATCGTTTAACCAATTTGGAATATGATTTTTCATTTAACAAATCTCTTTGCTCTCCTAGTAACTCCGTTCAATAAACTTTCTTCACAAGTGTTCAAATGTGAATCGCTTACGGTCCCATTGCTTCTGAAATCATAGAAGAATATGATCTAAATTACATCAGTTATATCTGTTACGTCAAGCGCAAAATAAGTGTATTTTCCTTATAATGGACAAGTATTCAGTCCCTTCTATCTTTGGATTGGCAACAGAATTTTGTGGAGGTAAATGTCCGTTCATATAAAGATATTTAATTGTAAAAATTGCATCATGGTTATTCAATCATTGAAGCCGTACAAATATCGTTTCCGTGGAAAAAAAAATAAAAAAAATATATATATTTTTTTTTTAGGGTTGCCAAAAGGCTTCAATATTCCCTATTAAATCAAGTTTTTGATCAAAACTTGTATCGCATGTCGACAGTCATATCTGTTTCACCTAATATATGTCACTTCTCTTGTATTGACACATGTTCCCTTAGCTTTAGAATGGTTATAGTGTTAAGAAGAGTCAAAGCTCCTTTAATAGCGTACTCTGATATTTCGTATCATACGTCAATCCTGGTTCTGGAATCCACTGCTACAGCTTCGTGCAGTGTTAATATCGCTTGTATCAAATTTGACGTCACAGAAGCTCATTGTAGTCGTCTAACCAGAGAGCTAACTGGTCAGTTAAATAAAAATATATAAAATCAAGACTTTGTGTTCTGGATCTCCTGTATGGTTAAGCTATGATTCAGAGGTACTATTGTACCTATATTTACCTTCCACTTAGTTTGTACATGTCCCTCTTTTGCCCGACTTCATTATTTTTAATGTATGTCAGAATTTAACAAAGGAAGTTAAAAAAGTCCTTATTTCCAATATTTTGATTGAAAAAAAGCTTCATTGCTTAAAAATCCCTATGTGGACAGGCTAAATGCCAACTTTGCCATTATAAAATCGTTTATTTGCCCTCATTGTAGCAACTCAAATCTCCTGAATTTTGTAGTTGTGAATCAATAATGTATGATTCTTGTAGCTCATAAATGCTGTTTTTCGATTGCTTTTTTTTTCGATTACTTTTTTTCGATTGCTTTTATGTACTCTCGCTTATCCTGATATAAGTGTATCTCACTCCAAGAATTTAAACTAAAATAACAATCTGTCATTTTTCACCCAATGTGGTTATAAGCTTCAATGCTTCAAAATTCCTACGTGGATTGGCTTTATGCCCTAAATATTTATTTATTTTCTAATCCTTTTATGGTTTTCAGGTTTCTCAGGTATATGATGAAATCTGTAAAAAAAAGGCTAGGCACAATTTTCCCTTTTGTTTGGATAACGTGCCGCTATCAAGCCTACCCCTTTTCTGATACCTGATGGTTTCAATTTTTTTTATATTCGGAAAATTACTATTTCAATGTTGGAAATGCATAAACGTTTTGAAAATCATGAATCAAAATTTAAAAAGAAATGCAAACCAGAATTTGAAAACAGCTCTTCGTTTTGTTTTCTCTCTAAAATTTGCACCAAAAATCAAGTATCTCAAACTGAATACAGTTTCCGAAATATCAGAATAGACATACAATTTTGATACTGAAAATATGCTCCTTTGGAATGAGTTCAAATTGATTGAAAATTGAACATTCAGAGATGAATTTCTATCAAAAAGTTAAATTTTGTTTTGAAAATGTAGTAGAATTCCGAACCGGGATTAGTTTTTGAGATTATGGCCTCAGCTCTGAGTCAAAATTTTTCCTATTGAAGAACCTTACTCAATAGTCAAAACTTGAATAAGAATTACATTATTTTAGTGTACAGTAGTATACTACACTTGCTTTTCCTGAACTCTCTCTCATGGAGGGAGTTTAACCATCAAACCTTCGCCCTTCCTTCGGCCATGATTAGGCGTGATATATTTTTTAATGCTTCGAGAAAGAGATCATATAAATTAAGCACTTTTAATCAGTTATCTTTCATTTTTCACCAAAATCATGTTAGAATATTTGCAGTGATTTCGAATAAAACAATTCTTAGATATAGTAAGAAATTTTGCGATTTTTAATGCTTCAAATTTTTTCTAAGTTATGTCTCGCAAATTTCTGTGTTCCTGAAATGCATTTGATTATCCTCCTCGAATTATCCAAAGTAACCAAAAGTTTTGAGCATTTTCATAGAACATAAAAAGTTTACATCACGCTGATTAAAAAGTTCACGAGAGAAGTACTTGTTTTAGACTTTTGAACGAACTTTAGAAGTTCATAGAAATACCATAAAAAATTTTTGTGCTTTTCAGGTCCCTTGACATTTACAAGTTCATTTCAAAATCCATTTTTCAGTATAGAGCGGTATTTTGAACTCTAAACGAACTTTTTGATTCCATGTGAAACCAAACTGTAACTTCTTAAAGAATTCAGTAGCATCGTTTATTGAAAATTGATTCAAAACTTCTTTCGATGGATCATGAATCACATTTTATTTTTCTTTGTTTCACAGATTTATCACGGTTGATTATTTACATCTTATAGTATTCATCAAGATATGAATGCTTAAATTTTGAATATAAAGCCAGTTAAACGTTAAAACTCAAATTGCATTTGATTCACAGCATCTTCTAATTAAAGGGTTATGAAATCTTTTTTTCAAAAAGGCACACAGACTGTTTATTTACGTTGAAAAATGTATTTTCAATTTTTTTTTTCTTTGAATGCCCTTTTTTCAATTCAAAATACTATGAAAACAGTCAGTAAATAAATTTGTTGGCTTAGATTTTAATTGCTTCTCTATTTTTCTTTTTTATGTTATAGAAACTTAAAAAAAAACGCTTTTAAATTTTCGGAATCTAAATAAAACTCAATTGAAAATCTTGATAAAAGAATGAGAAATTGAATTGAAAAACTTTATTTTCAATTTTGTCAATATTTCTAATCAATGTTCATAATCTGGCTTTAGGATGTGTGTAAGAACATTTTCTTACTTTGACTTTTTTTTTTTTTTTTAAATATGTCTTTATTTGTATCAAATCATCATTACACTTATATTACATTATTGCATTAAACTAGGTGTTCAGCTCAATAATGAACTGTTCATAGCCCTATAGTTAACTAGATTATAAAAATTTATTTATAAGATTTAAATTTGCTGAGCGCAATCAAGTTTTTAATGTAGGAGAACATCCTGTAATAGCAAAAATATTTTATACTTAAAACTAAACACTATCCTAAAATTAAACTAAACATAAAGAGAACGAATCTCTGCGATGGAAGACTGCATCGATTTGCCTCTGAAGTTGGAGATAATTTTGTTGGCCATCTCTCCGATCGATTCAATGCCCGCAATCCGATGAAGATCTTCGGTGCTGTGCCAAGGTGGAAGCCGCAAAATCATTTTCAGAACTTTGTTCTGAATCCTCTGGATGGCTTTCTTCCTCGTCGCGCAGCAGCTAGACCAAATCGGAACTGCATACATGATCGCTGGTCGGAAAACTTGTTTGTAGATGAGCATCTTATTTCGCAGACACAACCGGGATTTCCTGTTGATGAGAGAATAAAGAGATTTAGTGTATTTATTACATTTAGATTGAATATCTTCAATGTGATTCTTAAAAGAAAGATTCCGATCAAGTGTGAGTCCCAAGTACTTCACGTGATCAGACCATTCTAGAGAAACCCCATTAAAAGTTATGGAATGATTTTCATTAGGTTTTAAAAAATTTGCTCTTGGCTTATGGGGAAATAAAATAAGTTGAGTTTTGGAAGCGTTAGGAGAAATTTTCCACATTTTCAAGTAATTCAAAAAGGAATTTAAATTTTGTTGCAATCTACTGCGTACCACCCGTAAATTTCGACCTTTGGCTGAAAGCAAAGTATCGTCAGCAAATAATCTTCTACCTTTTCCTTCTGGGACATCAGGAAGATCAGAAGTAAAAATATTGTATAAAATAGGCCCAAGTATACTACCCTGAGGGACACCAGCTCTAATGGGTATCCTTTCAGAGCATGAATTTTGATAGTTTACTTGCAAAGTTCGGCTAGTCAAATAATTTTGAATAATTTTGGTGAGATATACAGGAAAATCAAATCGAGCTAATTTAGCTACTAAACCTTTGTGCCAAACACTGTCAAAAGCTTTTTCAATATCAAGAAGAGCAACACCAGTTGAATAACCCTCAGATTTGCTAGCGTTAATCATATTAGTTACACTCAAAAGTTGATGTGTAGTAGAATGTCCATGACGAAAACCAAATTGTTCATCAGGGAAAATAGAATTCTGATTAATGTGGATCATCATTCTATTCAAAATAACTCTCTCAAATAGTTTACTTAAAGAAGGAAGCAAACTAATTGGTCGATAACTTGAAGGCTCTGAAGCACTTTTTCCAGGTTTCAAAATTGGAGTTACTTTGGCATTTTTCCATTTATTGGGAAAATAAGCCAAGTGAAAACATTTATTGAAGATTTTAACTAAAAAATTTAAAGTGCTTTCAGGCAACTTTTTAATAAGAATATAGAAAATCCCATCTTCCCCCGGGGCTTTCATATTTTTAAATTTTTTGAAAATCAATTTAAGTTCATCAATATTTGTCTCACAAGAACTTTCAAACACAATTTGCTTAGAAAGAATATCATCAAATTCTAGGGAAATTTGAGCATCAATTGGACTTACAACGTTTAAATTAAAATCATGAGCAGACTCAAATTGTTGGGCTAATTTTTGAGCTTTTTCTGAATTAGTTAAAAGAAGTTTATCCCCATCTTTCAAAGTAGGAATTGGCTTCTGGGGCTTTTTTAGAATTTCAGTTAATTTCCAAAATGGCTTTGAGTAGGGTTTTATGTCCTCTACTGCTTTAGCAAAATTTTCATTACGAATGAAGTTTAAACGACGTTTGATCTCTTTTTGAAGGTCGCAATAAATTAATTTCAAATAAGGATCCCTAGTACGTTGATATTGGCGTCGACGAATGTTTTTCAGTCGTATCAAAAACTGAAGATCATCATCAATTAAAGGTTGATTAAATTTACGTTTAACTTTAGGTATTGAAGCGGCTCTAGCATTGACTATTGAAGTTGTCAAATTTTCTACAGCCAAATCAATATCTTCTATTGAATTCAATGGAACGTTTACATCTAAATTACGTTCAATAAAATTCATATATCGCTCCCAGTTAGCCTTTTGAAAATTAAAAGTTGATTTTAAAGGGTTTTCAATGGGACTTTGGGATAAAGAAAAAGTTACTGGAAGGTGGTCTGAATCGAGGTCCGCATGAGTAACTAATTGACTACAATGCTCGCCTAAATCCGTTAGAACCAAATCAATTGTGGAGGGATTTCTAATTGAAGAAAAACAAGTATGCCCATTAGGATATTCAACAGTATAATAACCTGCAGAGCAGTCATTAAACAAAATATTCCCATTTGAATTTGATGAAATATTATTCCAAGATCGGTGTTTTGCATTAAAGTCACCAATAATAAAAAATTTAGATTTATTTCTGGTGAGTTTTTGTAAATCTCCCTTCAAAAAATTTTTCTGTTCACCGCTACATTGAAAAGGCAAATATGCGGCAACAATTATAATTTTCCCCATAGAAGTTTCTAATTCAATTCCAATTGTTTCTAAGACTTTTGTATTGAAAGAAGGAAGAAGTCTAAATTTGAGACGACTATTGATGACAATAGCTACACCCCCACCTTGTCGATCAAGTCGATCATTTCGTAAAATTTTAAAGAAAGCATTGCTTTTCAAGTTATTGTCTGGCTTTAAAAAAGTTTCAGTGATGGCAGCAATATGTATGTTTTGAGTTTTCAAAAATAAAAAGAACTCGTCTTGGTTAGCCAGCAAAGATCTAGCGTTCCAATTCATAATATTTAAACATCTATTTGGATCCATGAGGGAATCGTAAAGTCATAATAATTTTGTTAGCATAATTAAAAGAAGTTTGGAAAGCTTCAAACATTGAATTTGCTTTCAACATAAGTTGCATCATTTCCATTAAATTTTGATGCAAAAATTTTTATTTTTCCTCAGTAATCTCACCCAAATCAACAAAATTGTTAGAATCAGAAGAGGAAGGAGAAGAAAAAGTATTTGAATTTCGGGGATTTTCCCAAGCCTTCGCATGAACGTTGAGACTTGGTTTTTTCCCATTTTTATTATTTATGCCTGGAGAAGGCAACCCATTTTCAACCACCTCTGAGAACGATAAACAACGAGTCTGTGGCGCAGAATCAGCCCAGGTAACATTAAAATCACTTCGGGTATTACCCAGCCGTGATTCCAATGTAGGCCGAGGCTGACTGCGAACAGGCAGGTTGTTTGCCGGTCTGACGTGTGTAGACGAAAAAGAGGAAGGAGGAGAAGAAACTTTTCTGGAAACTTTGGGGTTTTTCCTAGAAGCAACAATTTTTGCCCTAACGGGACAATCTAGAGAATTCGAGGAATGATTACCTGCGCAATTCGCACACTTAAAAAATTCTGTTTTTGGCTTATCACCACCAAAAAGGCATTTAGATTTTTCATGATCGAATGAGCCGCAAAACATGCATCTGGCATTCATTCTACAATTTTTAGTGCCATGACAAAAAGCTTGACAACGACGACATTGCGTAATATTTTGTAAAAAATTGGTATGGGATTTACGAAAAGGTTCAAATTTTACTCGACAATGAAACATAAGACGAGCCTTTTCCAAAATTTTCAAATTATTGACCTGATCCTTTTTAAAATGGATCAAATAAAGTTCAGGAGCAAAACCAACACTACTGGTATTATTCGTGTTGGTTCTTTTCCTCATTTGAATTACTTGAATTGGAGAAAAACCTAACAAAGAATTTAATTCATTTGTGATCTCATCCGGTGCCTGATCGCCGGTGAGACCACGAAGTACAACTTTAAAAGGACGATCACGTCTAGTGTCGTACGTAAAAAATTGGTGTTTTTTATTATTCAAATAATTTAAAATTTTTTGAAAATCATTAAAAGATTCCGCCAATATACGAGCAGTTCCCCTTCGACCGATCTGAAAAGAAATCTTCACATCCTTGACGGAAGTGACGATTTCTTTTCGAAAGGCATTGAAGTCAGGAATCGTGACCGTTATTGGTGGAATCTTTTCGTTTTTAAGAGTATAAGAAGAAGAAGAAGGTTTCTTAGTACTCTTATCAGAATTAAATATGAATATTTCCTCATCACCAATGTTATGAAGGACATCGAATGAATTGGAAATTTCAACTTTTTTGGCAGATGGCCCTGGATTAGGTTCAGCAATCCGTTTTCTTCCGGCCCTTGAGCCGGCCGAAGACTTCCCCATGCTGGAAAGAAAAGAGAAAATATGAATAAAAGAAAATGAAAATAATTTTAGCACTGAAAAGTGCTGATTGAAATACAGGTAAGGAAAAAATAAATAATGTAAAATGTTCCTGCAGGTACACAGCAACGATACGATGCTCCGGCGTACGTGTTGACGGCTCAACGGTACAGATGGAAGTGATCTTACTTTGACTTAATATTTGATTTTCTTTGTGTACTTGAGTTCAAAATCAGACATTTAATTCGGAAATTTTCTTCGCATATTTTAATCATTTCCCATAGTTTGTAAAAATAGAGTGTAAACCAATGCAACGTAGTAGGGTTAGTTGCCCTACTTTGGACCCTTAAAGCAGTGATTTTCATAAATCCATAAGTTTCTCATATATGGATGGGAGTTTATTTTTCAGAAAGCTTAATTATTGTGATCATATCCGCAAGTTTCAATGAGAATTTTCAACAAACGTGTTGCCGTTATTGAAAGATTTACAAAGATATGAATGATCAATATTTCCACACTGAACCTACTGTTCCTGTTTTGGTTCTAAATTGGTTTCTTTTATTGGACCCTGATCAAAAATACCTATAAGCAGCTAGATTTTTTAAGAAAATTCTAATGATTGATTAATAATTGAATTTTAAATCAAACATTATCAGTAAAAAGAATAACAGCTTTTCAACGTTTTGAAAAATCACTATGATTGCTTTTATAAATATCTCAAAAAATTTACTATCAGTCAGCACGATTAGCAGCACGGTAGTTAGAACACATTTGTCATCATGTTTTGTTAATTTGCATAAACCTAACAAAAAAAGTTTTAAATGCTCAATGTTAGTTCGAAATTATGCCCCAATTTAAGATTCGCACTTAAATTCATGAATGATTGACAATGAAACCAAGTTTAGGTGATGTTAGGTCAAAAAATGGAAAATCATGGTCGAAAGTGTCCTATTTCTGGACCATGTAAAAACTTTCCGGATTTTTCATTGATTTTCTTATGTTTTAAGAAAAATATATAGTAGAGATCATATGCATTACAATGATAGTGGTTTCCTTTTATACTTTGGCTTGGACAGAAAAAAAAACGTGATTTTTATTTCTATTCGCTCTGATTTCTCAAAATGTGCCCTACTAACTGAGCGGTTTGTTTTAGCACTGAAGAGAAGGTACGCTTTCAAAAACATTGAAAATTTTATTAGAATTATTTTTTATGGCAAAAAACAGTATGAAAGGAATAAGATTTGATAAGTATTTTAATCCCATGCCAGCAAAATAAATTATTTTCAATTTTAGGAATTTTGGGACTAAAGTAGGCTTACTAACCCTACATTTTTTACGTTTTTTTTTCAAGTTTAAAAATCTGGCTCAAATTTTTTTAAATTTGTTTTGGATCTTGTCTGAAATATTTCCTTAGACTTGATTTATTTTTTCCTAGCATCTTGTGTTTGAAGACATTATTGCATCAAATGTGTTGAATCGAAATAGTTAGTTTTCGTTTCACAAAGTTTATCTTATTTATATCTTTTTTGTAGTTTTTGTAATGGGAAATTCCATCGTTTCCTGTTTAGTTGCTGTGAGTGTGTCAAAGTTTAAATAGCCATATCGTTTAATAGTATTTCTTTAAATAATATGACTTTCCTAACATGAACGAAAAATAAATAAAATAACTGTTGAAAACGCAGGTTTCAGTGGTGGAATAGAGTTATCTTTATTCATGTTTCGTCTGTTAGGTCATTAGAATACAACTATATTAATTAGCGATAGCTAATTGTCACTTTTCACTTCTTATAATCCCTAACCGGGAAAGTACTCATTTCTCAATGAGTACTTGGGTATTCCTACCCAGAATATCTGGCAACACTGTTGTGTTACCACAAACCCAATTTGAGTATTCTCGCTTCACCGTGTGATGGTGTAAACATTTGTACCGTGTCTACCATCATCACCTGTCATCAGCAATCATCGATCTATTGTTCTCGATTGCGAATTGAACATAGCAATAGGAACCAAAATAAACTGTTTTGATTTCGCTCGTGGCAGCAGAAGTTTGTTGCTGTGCCGCTGTGCTGCTGCTGTTCCGGAGGAAACCGTAAGTTTCAACAATAACAGAGTAAATTAAGGCCATCAGAATTTTTTCCGCACGTATCTGGTTCAGGGAAATTCGAACTATTACAATTGAAAGCCTGAAAATATCAAGGCATATGTTTAAAAAATGTTCAATCCAAAATCCGGACAGTCTCAAAACTACTCAATAAAAATTAAGAAGATCAACACTGTAGGGAATAGACTACGAAGTAAGACAAGGAACAAAAATATGCAAAGGAAAAATAAGCTGAAATCAGCAAGGCGAGTTAAGTTTGAAGGCAATTTTTTTTGTCAGATTTTGCAGGTTTGCAATACCGACACCACCTACTGTCGGTATTGCGAACCTGTAAAATTTGACAAACAAAATCGCCAGTTGAATTTTTGTTATGAGTGTTATGTCAGTGTGATCAGTAGTTCTACCTTGACGGCTTAATCTTAATTTTTTTTTCTCAAATCTGGTAAATACATTGAATTTAATGAAAAAATGTTTTTCCAACTAAAAAATTTGTGTAAAAGTGAAAAACAACAAAGAATCTATAAAAACAAACAAATCCAATAATGAAACGCTACGGGAAGAAACTGATTTTTTTTCGGGAATTTAACAGCATTCATCCCTACGAGAAGCATCTGAATGTTTTATTTTGCAACACTCGACATTTAGAACTTTCGTTTCGGATATAATTTACAGTAACAAAATCATCAAAGAAATGACATATTGTGCAACAAATGGACAGTTATCTGAAAATTTACGGTATTTGATGAACAACCAGAAGCCTAGCTAACTAACTTCAATCGATAGTTAGAAATCTTTCTCATCAAATTTTTGCAGCTAGAATCAGACCAGTTTGTCGGTTAAAGTACTATGTTTTGGGTCTTTGGTTTGCTGATTGAATTTTTGAGGCATTAAAAAATACCATGTTGATAAGAATTCAGTAGAGGGTTAAGGTCTTCAATTTTTTCCGGGATCCCGGGAATTCCCGGGAAAAAGATCGTCTGATTTCCCGATTCCCGAGAACGCTGAAATGGTCGGGAAATGGACACTCTAGTTTGAATCGAAGAAAATTATAATAAAATGGCATAAAATCACTACAAACACTTGAATCATTTTTTTTTTCATCGACACGCATCAGTAGATTTTGAATCGAATGTTTAATTTCCAGATCATTTCGTGATTGTTTTTTGTTCAACCTGCTCAAAAAATTGGTTTCAATACTCAAAAATAAAATAATTGCACTATTTCGATTGATTAAGCAAATGAAGTCAGAAAATAAGGATAAAATCTGGGCTTTTTCCAATGAAATTTGAACAACAGGGTTTGACCGAACCTCCAGCAATTATTTTCAAAATATTTGGACAAGTCCGGGCAAAACCGAACAATCTAGCAAGCTTTGGGCAAACCAGCTTAGAAAATGTTTTAGTTGCCTTAATTCTGATCTAAACATTGCTATTTTCAGCGTTTTAACATTAGTATGTACCGGCTTATTGTTTTTTTTTAACCACATAAAAAAGGTGAATTACAACATCCTAGTATTAACTTCACTGGTGCCACGTGAACAGACATTGGCTATGGAAATGTTTTTTTCGGGGTCACAGTCTTTCAAACTTTCAAACCACTCTTACTTAAAGGAGGAGGGGGGGGCTCTCATACATAATGAACATTAAATGTGTCTCAACTCATACAATTTTCAAGCAATTTCCATAAGATTTTCTATAGAATCAAATTTATCGTCATGAGATGATTTATAATTGGATAAGTTTTGACAAATTCAAATATTTATTTGCCATTTTTGAAAGAGTGGGGGCCACCATTATAAGGTATTTTACATTTTTGTTAAAGGGCGCTCCCATATATAATTATTAAAAATAATAGAAAATTGTTTGAAAGTTCCTAGTCATTTTTTTTCTAAACTAACCGTCTTTCTGTCAGTTTGTGTTAAGGAAACTAAAGAATCGATCAACGTGAAATTCGTTATGAAGTCGTACTGAAGACCGAGAATGGTTTTCATAATGCTTTTATGTGGGGAAGGTCTCCTATACAAAATAAACAAAACAATGACAAAACTCACACAGTTATTGAAGGATTTTTGTTAAAAATTGATAAAAGTTAACGATTTGACATTATTAGGCGATTTTTTAAATTGAAATTTTAATTTAAAGGTGATGAAAATAAAAAGAGACAAAAGGCAATCAAACAGAATACAATTTTTAAAGTCAATAGCAAAGCACAAAAACTTTTCAATTCCTGTTAAAAGCTATTATTTTTATGAAAAAAATCGTTTCACAACCTTTAAAAAGGGTGACAATGGGCCATAATATTGGATCAAATAAAAAAAATTGATTTAAAAACATAGAATATTATTTAGAGGAAACCGATTTTTATGTTTAATAATGTGAAACTAAGAAAAAGTCATTTCAAAATCATCCAAAAACATTAAGCTCGAACTTAACATCAGCCAAAGCTAAGGTTGCCAGGATTTTCTTAGTTTTCAGAAAAAGCGGGACACAACCGAAAAAAGTGGGACATTTATGAAACTCTTAAAAAGCACGATTATTTTCCACGGTTTTCGCGAATTAACACGTTATTTCAGAGAAAATATTTCAAGTCCAATAAGTAAACGGTGCTTTTGATACCGTGTAAAAACCTTTGTGTTGAAATGAATATATTTAAAAAGAATTTTAAAAATTTGAAAACTCAAGAAAACTTTCATCTTTGTAAACTTTGGGAAATTGAGTCAAAAAGGTTGTGTATAATTTAATGCAATTTATTTAAATTTCTGGCGAACTTAACTTAAACAAAATTTTCTTCATACCAAAGTTATTTTCATTGTACTGGTTGAACGTTCTCCAAGAACGCTTTACTGGATCAGAATCTTACTGTAATTCTACCAACTTAAGAGTTATTTAGTATTGTCTTATATAAACTTTGAAAAAAGCTGCTTATTTTGAGAAAAAAAAAGCCATCGATTTTTTGTGTTAAACCAATATACTCAAATTAAGGCTAATGTTTCATTTTTTCCAGTGTAATTCATCGAGCTTTGTAAAAGTTTTCCAAGAAAAAAAGCGGGTCATTTTAAGAAAAAAGCGGGACGGTGAGACATTCAACAAAAAGCGGGACATGTTATCGGCACATGTCAAAATCATCTAAAAAATATTTAGGTTGAACTTAATTTCCCCCTAAGTTCATTGTGAAATTACAGTTGAATTAAGTCAGCTACATATGAAATCAATTAAGCAAACATTTGTATGAGGGTTGAGTTGGGTGATTCCGAAAAAACGCAGTGAGCTCCGTTATGGTCATAACAGGGTCCAAAAACTATTAAAATATGATATTAAATCATTCACAGTTATAATTTGCCAGCTTTACTACATTTATTCAGTCAGTACAGTCGTTTACTAAATTTATGCCTCTGAGAAACGAAAACCGTTTTGTGTGAAATTCTAAAAATGTTAATGAAGATAAATTGTTGTTTTCGAAATTTTTTCGTTCAGTTATTGCTGGGCCGTAAAGTGTGATATGATTTTCTGTTGGAAAAAAAGTTCCATCCACGCACAAAAAAATCTTCATATCGACCCAAAAATTCCAAAATATCGGGAAATTTCAAATACGTGTTTTCTAAGCATTGTTTGATGATAAAAATTAACTTTTAACGGTCTGAATTACGATAACCATTCAAATCTTGAAACAAGCCTATATACATTACTTTTAGAATTGTGGATCTGTAATTGTATTAAAAGATGTCATTCACCTAAATATGTAAAACTAAAAATAACCCATAAGTTATTTTTTTTTTGAATATCACTTCAATACTGTATTAAGATGTGATTTCAACCTAGGAATAAAGTTAATACCAAAAGTCATCACATGACAAGAATTGTATTAGTGTTCATAATAACCCCATAGACAAGGGGGTAATTATGAATAAGCGTTTAACGCTCATAATCTGCAACATAAAAATAAGGAAAGACATCTCAACATGAAGAAGGAAATCACCGATTCATTTTCGATTACTTTCCACAATAAGAACAATGGAGCATTACTTGTTTATGTTGTAAGCTTAAAAACTGAGTTATTTTGTGCATAATTACTCCAGTTGACCTTACATTTTCCGTTTGACTTTTTTTTAAGTCACGAAAGCTGCTCGTAAGGTAAGTTTTATATCAGGTCCTCCTTTTAATCCTGATCAAACACTTTTAGATAGTGACTATTCCTAAAATATATAAATCTGCTATTTTTATGACACTTTGAAGAATGCTTAGGCTTAATAATAAGGAACGAAGCGTAAAGTGTTAAAATATTCCAATTTCGAATTCCTTTCAAATCCGTAGATATCAGGATACAAAAGATACCAGCCTCTACACTAAAAACAAGACAATCCTACCCTGCCGCCAACATTTTATCTATCCTTTTTATCAACAAGATAATCTATCGTCTGCGACATTCTACAAATTCCGTTCCATTCTATTCGGTATCACTTCCATCGCTGTCCACGGCTTCCGATAAAAATGTCCGATATTGTTGAAAACTAAACAACTTTTCAACAACTACGATAAAAATCGTGCAGCGAAAATCGATTCTTTTTTCGCGAATCACGCCAAGGACCCTTGAGGAAAACTTTTTTCCCGCTGCTCTCGATATCCCTCGACATTCAGCCATTTCCGGTAACAAGCGAGAGCCTTCGACCCCCCGCGCTGCTGTCGTAATTTAATCTAAAAAGAAACTTTTAACTGGAATGTTTCGGATCGTTACAGAAGCAATGCGTCTTCCAGTAGAATTCACTGGTCCATATCAAGAGGGACGACGGACGGCCGGCAGGGAAGTTTTATCGGAGAAACAATGTTGGAGGTTCGTAAGTATTCCTGCAATACGGCATAGAGGAATCTTCTGCTCTTATAGGCTGCGGCAATAAGTGTACCGGTAAATCGGAAGCAAACGAAAAAAAAAAGTTCACTACTTAGGCAACCTTCCGGGAAATATTCTATTCATTTCTGGCATCCCCGATCATTGCCGGTTAAGGCTCCGGAAGAGGCTCGGAAAAGCGAAATTGGAAAAGTATTTTTTTTCTTTGGAGAGCATACAACAGGTAGCAATGCTGTGTTGGAAGATGCGTAATAGGCTTTTGAAGACCATGAATGGTAACTTGAAAAATGTAAATATTTTCTTATCTCGAGTAGGAAAGGTCAATTGATTTATGAGCACGGGTAGCAGTTTTAGGTAGTCGGTTGATGTGTATCGATTTTGAGGCTATTGATTGAAGTGGATCAAAGTTGTGATGTGTTTTCCAATTGCAATTCAACTGTTTGGTTTTTTATTGTATTCATTACATTAGTCTAAGTTTTGAAAAATAAATATTAGATTTTGTGCAAATATGAAATTTTCAACACTTTCTCAGTCATTAAACTATTTTTTTCTACAAAAATTTTGTTAACTTTTACCGTGAAAAAGATTTTTAGTGAGGTCATTCAAATTCAATTTTCGATTTCCCGCAGTTTTTCTGACATTTACTCGCATGATCTCACGAAATTCCTGATTCTCAAAAAAATAAGTCCTTTAAGCTCGATTTAATGGTTTTCTATCTTTAATATAGGGTTTAAACTATTTGTTTTAACTAAAAAATAATGACATATTTAAAATAATTTCAATTTTGAAAAAAAAAAAAACATATTCAAATCAGCGGTAAATAATGCAATTCATATTACAAAGAAGGAATGTAATTTTTAAATCTTATGTGCAACCATCTTGTATTTTATTTATTTCAAAACCCTCGTTTGAATGTATTTCATAAACAGTTTAATCCCTTTGATTTTCAAAAAAAAAAAAAAGATTTCAATGTGTGAATTTAAATCAGAAATTTATTGACATGTTTGGCGTTTTTTTTTCCATGTAACCACGATGATACCTAAACTTTTATTTTTGTTCCGATTATAGTTGTTGTAAAATCTTTATGCCATTCGCGACTTATATCAACGTTGCAGTTGGCGGACATACATTGAAAAACTTATCCGTTACAACTGTGATCGGGGCTTACTCTTACTCTTGGGCTCGAACTCACGGACATCGGCTCAGGATGTAACTGACTTGCCAACTGAGCTAAATCACAAGCCATACCAAAACTATTCCAAACCAAAACTATGCTACACCGAAGGCCAAATAGTCGGAATTCGACCAGACCACACTAAACGCCATCAGCAGTTTTTTCGAGAAACTTCAGTTTAATATTCAAATCAATCTTTCAAGAAAGAAACAATAGTAGTTTTCAATCCAAGAAACTATGCTATGCTATTTAAGTCTTTTAAATGAGATTTAAATTCTGTTGTTTTAAAATTTTCTCATGGCATTGGCGCTAAATTTGGGCTGATCAAACCCAAGCAAACATTCGTTAAAATGGTTAATAAAGGTCCAAAATGTTAAATTCTATGCTATGTTAGGCATTTATTGAAAGCTTATGCATTTTTAGTATGTACCGTAAAACGGGATAAGATTTATCAGTTTTTTTCAATATTTCTCGATTTTTTTTCGCTTAAGGGGAATGTGGCATGTTTCTTGTTTTTAAAACCAGTACGGGACTCCTATGAGCGTAAAACATGGTTGCAGAAATTTATTAGACTACTTTAAGTATGATTTCAAAATCGATTTCTTCTTTATTTAGAATTTGATGCTTTGGGGTAACACTGATCATTCTCTGTTTTGACGGTTTTAACGATTTTTCTGAAACATACAGGATACAAAACACATTCATAATATTTTCAAATGTAAGTCATGGATAAACTAAGGCAGTTAGTGATGTTGCATAAATTTATTAACATTACCTAATTCAAACAACAAAAAACAAAATTTTGCCTTCATTCAACTCTCTAGGCCCTCGCAGCATTCCCCTTTATTTTTTTCTTTCAAACTTCACCATTTGATAGGGTTTCTAGCCTTTTGTCCTACACTGGCTTACTTTTGGAAAACGTCCCTGTTCTTGAAATATCAAAAATTTACCTTAAAATACAACTAAAACCACACCAAAACTATAAATTTACTCAGGAAAGTTGAACTGTCATATATAAAACCTGCTGATCCTAAACGATTTGATTTCATCAAGAATGGTGTTTTTTGTGAGCCTTCGAAACAACAGACATTTCAAGATTTTGAAATTACATTTTTAATAACATTTGAAATTTTCAAAAACAAACCAAGTTTTCTCCAAATTTAAAACTCAGTATGTAGGTTTTTAAACGTAGAAAAAGTTTTAAGACATTTAAACTTTAGACTTAGCAATAACTAAGTCTTGACAGATTATCCGGTTTTACCCGGACTTGCCCGGATATTTGATACAGAATTTTGCAAACATCTGGTCCGGCCCGGTTGCCCAGATTTACTTGAAAAAAGCCCGGATATTACCAGCATTTTTTCACTCTTTTTGTAAAACTAAGAAATTAAAATTTCTGAGTTCTTCTTATTTTCTGATCTTTTATTTTTGCGTCCAAATACGATTTTTTTTAGCAAGTTTCATCAAAATAAGTTAAAGCATAAAATGAAATGAGGCAATGGATCCGAAAATGATTTTAAAAAAATCACAGCCTAGAACAGTTTAAGAGTTATGGATAAATTATGAAAATTTGAAAAAAAAAAACAAATAAAAAGGACATTTATTTAGATTAAACTATCTCGGACTGCTTAACATTCATTTTAAACTTTTTATGAATATTTTTTGAAAGCAAATAAATTTTCTAACAATTATCTGAATTATTTATTTTCGTTTGATGAACAGTAATTTTGAAATCAGTGAATTTATGATAGCAAAAATTAATTAAAACCCAGGTTTTAAGAGAAAAAATTGTGTCATCGACAGTTTTAGACCCGATGGAAATTTGATTTTCTACGGGCCTTCAATGTCCATTCGAAACAAAGTTTTCATGTAGGCATTTATTGAAACCGTTTGAAAGCGTTTTAAAATATTTCAATAATCCTCATCCTAGTAAAGGAAGAATCAAACATCTCTCTAGTCACTCGTCCCAAGCCAAAATTTATTATTTAACCTTCCAGGAGATCGTATCCAAAATTTCAGCAAGATCTTACAATGGGAAAAATTGTTTGAGTCTCAAGCATAAATGGAATTTAAAGATATTTTTCTCTGGAGTAGCAAAAAATACAGGTTTTTCAATTACAACTTTTTTCTTCGACGGCTGATTGCTTTTTTTGAATAATTTTCTCAAAGCCTAATTTGAGACAAATGTTTAACAGGAAGACTGCAACACGATTGGACTTAAAACAAAATAGTTATTTATGCAACCAGTTGCAAAAAGTGGATTTTTTCAGCCCGAGTCGTAAATTTATCCAACAAGGCTTGCGAAGTTGGATAATTACTTCGAGTGCTGAAAAAATCCCCACTTTTATGGAAATTAGACAAATAACCTTGAAAATAATAAAATTATAAAAAAAGAAGCGCATCTTATCGAAGAAACGAATTTTGGCGACCAAGCCAACGAATGAAAATTTAAGATCAAGTAGGTCGTGGAATATACTTTTCGTCAATTAGTTGTGCTGAAAAGTAGCATTTTTAAGTGTCGAAATGTTCACTTTTGCATAGTCATCGAAAATTGTATTTTGGTCGCATATTTTAGTATAAAATGCAATGCGTTAATTGAACAGAATGTTTTTTTTTTTGTCTTCTGAGAACTATATTATTGAAGTTTACTTTTCGCGTATTTTGCATCGTTTTGTAGAATATAGGCATTCTGAAGAAATTTTTCAACATACTTCAAACTTTAATTAATCTCAAATATCTTTGAAATAAGGTTGCCAGAATAACTTTTAGCATGTATCCGAGCCATCCGGTCAATATTATATAAAAACCTGGCATTTGATTTCAAAATTGTCGACCAAAATGCGGACAATATCCGGGCAATTTTTTTCAAAATCCTAATCCGGACAAAATATGGACATTTTTCAACGAAATCCGAACAAACGAGCCGGATCGGACTGTTTCAAAGTTTTAATTCAAAGATCCGGGCAAACATTGTCACTTTAAAACATAGGTCAAAATGATTGCAGTTTTCAACAAATTTGGGAAATTTTAAAAAATTTAAAGTATTCAACGATCAGAAATAGTTTAATAATGTTATTTCATAATTTTTTTTGAAACAGCAGAATTTGTTTTTAAGTGTTGTAGCGATTCTCTTAACCATCCAAGCTGTTCGCAAAATATCCGTTCAAATCTATTTCGAAGATATTTTATCTGTAGTTTGCGTACGATCCCCTAGCTGCAAATATTGACCGAAATTTATATCAATCGCAAGAACAAATTTTAATGAGTCGGCAGATGTTTTAGTTTTTTTTAAGAAACAGAGTATGTATTATAAAAATGATTATCCAATGAACAAAATAAATTTCAAATAAAAGTTTAGAAAATTAGTTCATTGCCGAACGAGATACAGCGATGCAAAGCCAAAATTGGATGTCTTTTTTGAAGTGAAAGTTTCTTTCAGAAGCTCCGTAATGGAGGCCTAAACGCCCTATGGATCATCACATATTAATACTCTGAGGGATAGATTTATTGTTGAAAATTTCAAATAATTTGAAACTAGCGCAATATGTGCAATATATCAGAAGTTACAAGAATTATGAAAAGAGATCCTTTCCGGACCTTTTTCATTCGCTAGCAGATACAGGTTATCTGGTTAACAATGTTGGCTTTATTTTTAAGTATTGAAAAACTAGAATGAATTACCAATACAATGCACAAAAAATCATCAAAACCGATCAATATTTGCGGCCAGGAGGAATCACGCAAACTCTCGGGTCATGTTGATCCGAAAAGCCTAATAACTGTTTATTTTGTAGGAATACTTTCGGTGGTAACAGGAAGTCGCCTGGTACTACAGATAATGTAACTTGTCATTTTCCAGAACAGTTTTGAATTTTTTTTCCGAAGAGTTACGATGAATTGAATGTGCGTTCAGGTCTTATTGGCACGAACAGCTAGAATAGCTAGAAAAAAAAACTGTTTCCTATATTGAATTGAGGATACTTAATAGATTTATCATCTGGTTTTGTTTTTGAAGTAGGTAAGCTAGTTCACTAGTTATCCATGATTGTTTCACTAAACATTGTAAAAATATATTTTTTTAACTTAAGGTCCAAAGCTACATAGAAGGAATAGACAAAGATCAAACTAAAGGTTTGAGTTCAGAACGCCTGAATCTTAAAATTCAGTTATTTAATCACAAGCACCGAAAACGTTGTTCCCTATGTATTGTGCCATATTGTTAATTTGATTTTCTAACAAAAACGAGAACTTAAACGTATTTTGTTGAAATAGCGAAAATAAATCTGCTCAGATGAGAAGGTTGAATAATTGAGTATTAAAATGTATTAAAATTTATCCATGATCAAACGTTAAGAATTTCGAACATGCCTTAAAACCCTCTGAAATTTGCCAATTTCAAATTAAGGGTTAGGTTCGTTTCAGTTTGAATCGTTCCCATTTTTCAACAATAATCCCAAGTAACAATTTTAGTTTTATGCCAACCTTCCTACAGCTACTTTATAAGCCAAAGCGCATTCTATGCTTTAGCACAACTACTTTAAAGCTAACATATGGACAAGTTGGCCCTGTTTTGTTAACGTCTTAGAAGCTAATTCTATCAGCTATAATAAAACATTCAACAGAATAGATTTATTCAAAATAATAGACATAGCTTTAAGAAACCGTTCAGAGCTCTCTTAAGACTACCCTCACAGCTCATTTGAAACTGCGTCATGGAATTTGATAGGAATTCTACTGTGGGAGCTTTCTGTTCCGTGTTTTTTGTTCGTGTTATCACTTACTTTCCTTGAATCACAGCTTCGTTTGACGTTTCTCTAAATGGAATACACGCTCATGATGGATTTATCCATTTTTGAGTAAGAGAAGTTTGTCACAAAAAATCAGAACATTTCGATTTGTTGCTTGGCAAAAGGCATTCATGCAACTTTTGGTTCTGTTTCCTTTTGACTATGATTAGAGGATGGTCAATTACCATTCAATATCAAGTAGATATTGTTATCAAATAATCTCTGAAGGTTTTGGAATAGATCATTTTCTGTCATCAAAAGCCTGGCCTCATAGCTAAATTATAACACACATAAATGAGGATTATAACCGAACGAACGTCAAACGACGATTGGATGAAGCGTATAAAAACGTTTTGCAAACGATTAAAGAAATTGTAAAATACATTACCTGAATCGTGAATTCCTAAATTATTGTATTTTGAATATGGTCATGTAACTATTAAAAACGGTAGACACAGTTATATGGGAAAACTTTTCTGAAAAGAATATGCTAACGCTTCAGGAAACGCCATTTTTATAAATAGGCAACATTAGACCGCTGCAAAAAATGACTTTTAGCTCCCATATGTTTTTTCGATGCCTTTTGGGTCACCAAAAATCAGTGTAAAATTTGAGATGATTTGGTTGATTCCTGAGTGAAAAAAGAAATTATTGCACATTAAATCATCCAGAAAATTCAAATAAGCTTTAAATGAAGTCGGTCTTTGATTTTTGGTTTTGATTATTCTAATGCGTCATTTTTTGCGAACATGACAAGCAGCTAAGAATTTTATGAAAAAAGCTATAACTATTTCAAAATATAAAATCTGAATCCATTGAAAAGTATTGAAAAATAGCAGATTTTGCTTGCTAGAGCATTTAATAATTTCATGAAATGTTTTTTGCAAATGTTATACAAATCAATAAATTTCCTGACTATGCAAATCCAATTATTGAGATTTTTTATTCTCATCCTACGGTTTCACAGCTTTCAAATAAGCAGTCAAAACGCTAAAATTTAAAAAAATAATTTTGAAAACAAAAATTTTGTATAACATCGAATATGTTTCTTGAGTTAAAAGTAAGGTAGGAGGTTTGTTCACATGAATTGTACTGCAAGAATCAAAGAATATTTTTCATTCAAAGTTATATTTTTTGAAACTTTCAGTACACCTCTGGTGATTTTTAAATGAAATTTTTTTATTTCCATACAAATTTATATAAAAAATTAAAACTCGTTGCGCTAATTCAGGACTGGATGGATCGCTTTCAAAATTTTTATTGCTATTTCTTTCAGCAAAAACAACCAAAAAAATTACGGGAGGTGTAAATATTCATGAATTTAAAATTTTCATACAAATCTTGCAGCGGTCTAATGCAACATATCGAACTATAATGGTTATTGTTGCAATTGGAAGCGATGAAACGATTCTATAAAACGTGTTTCGGATGATTTACTTACGAAAACCAGAACTTCGTTGCGCTTTAAAAAAAATCGTTATTAGCAATGATCGGCCAATGATAGTGGTCTTCATTCTGGTTATATCATCTGAAACTTGATGAGGCTGATGAAAGCTTAGAATTAGCATTTTCGCTTGTGATGAAGCTCAATTTCTCCGTCATTGCTGAGGAGCAGCCGATGGCTGCAGTCTTCTAGAAATTTTCAAGAGCAGTTAATCTAGAAGGAATTTTGTTAACTCTAGAATGGATGACATTAAAAGAGATTAACTTCGCATTGAGGGAAAAAGATGGATAGATAAAACAAGTAATTTATTCGGCATACTTGTATGTAGACGATCGGGCCAAATCCTGCCCGATCGCCTGAATTTCGTTGAAAACAACCCGGATTAATTCCCTGTATTTGCATTATCTGTCACAAAACCTCGAAATGATTCTTTGTTTTTATCTATGATATTTGAATGCAAAAACATTTTAATCGAGCAAGTGTTTTATTTTAATCATGATTTTTTTTTCTAGGTCTAAAACAAGATTTATTATCTGCTCACATATTTTAATGAAAAAAACTATACAGGTTTTTTTTTGATAAAATTGCCAAAATGTGTTCGATTCTCTATATTCAGTTTGTAAAATTCGTTAAGTTTAACAAATTTGAGAACTTTTTATATTTTTAAGCATGGGGGTATTTTCAAATTTGAGATATAAAGAATCTGCCAAACAAAATGGATTCTGGCAAAATGTTTGAAATTAAAAGAAAACAATAAAAGTTTTTCATTTGCAATGCTCGTGGGATCATAACACAGAACCAAGCAGTAAGCCTTACTGAGTAAGGTAAAGTTTTGAACATGGAGTTTGTGTTCAAATTTCCCTTTATTTTATAAAATTTTTCAACACAATAGGATACTGAATAGCTTCGTTAAAAAATTTTAAGCACTGAAATATTTTAATTTATTACGAGATCTTCTGAAGGAGTGAAGTTAACCTCAAATATTTAAAGCTTATGATTATTTGCAAAAATTCCACAACTTTTTCTCCGTAAGTATGTTATTTCAAATTTTTTCAAAGCTAATTCAAAAGACAAAAATATCAAAAATAATTTATTTCAACCAAGGCCGGATTAAAGGGGGGGCAAAGGGGGCAATTGCCCCGGGCCCCCCGGCTCAGGGGGGCCCCCCAAGGGAAAAGAAAGCTTTAACATTAGTTTAATCATATTACTGCAAATCCATGAAAAGAAATCAAAACTAGAAAATCTGGATGAAAACTTGAAACATAAAAACTAAAGAGCGTCCGTGAAATAATCTCTAGATTAGTTTTTGTCTTAAAAAAGGTAAGGGGCCCCTAGAGTAAGCAGGGAAGTAGCTCTCCCACATTTTGCGAGCTGAGAATATCAAAATCTTCTGGACAAAACCGAATTCGAAAAAAAATATAAATATGAGGCAAAACACTTCTAATTTTCATTTTTTATCGAAACATATCAGTTACGATATTCTGTACAGAACAAATAAAATAAAGAAAAAACATCTCCTCATTTTCATTCCATTCAAACGCCTTGCACAACAATAATTTTTGTTGTTACGTTAAGTTTCCAAGTTATGGTTTACTGCAGTAAAATAGCAGCTAATTTCGCTTTATGATAAACATTTAAGGATTTTACCCGGGCAGTATCCGGGTTAATACCGCGTATTATAATAGCCATTCACCTTTCAATCATTATAATTGAAATTTCCATTGGTTTATAAACTCTAAACCCTTTTCCCTCCTTATTTTTGAAAGTAAAATCTTTTTAAATCTTTGTAGATGCTTAAATTTGACCAATCGACAGTACAGGGTGTCTTTATTGAATTCCCATTGAGTTGCTAGTATCATTGAGTGATTTTCTTAATAAGAATATTTCTGTGATCTTAATCTTATCTTTTTCCAGATTTCATTCATCAGAATTTTTAAGTCTTGTGTTGTTTCTTAAGTTACTGAAGTTCAGTTTCATCATTTTTCTGAATTTTGAAAGTTCAGTATCTTTGTTTAAGGTACTAAACTCATTTGGATTCCTTATCTGATTTTTTTTTCAATGATAACTGATTCTGTGTTTTAATCTTTATTCTCAATTTTTTTTCAACCGATCATTTTTGCACTAATACCCCTTACAAAGATGAAAAGTTGTGTCTTAGTTATTACTCTGGAACCGCCCGAACCGTAGAACCGTTCGAATCGTTCGAACCGTAGGAACCGTCTGAGCTAAGGCTTTGAGGGCATCGAATGAAACTTTCGTCACATTTTGAATAACAATTTGATAAAAAAAAAGTTTTATCTGATGAGAATCATATTCAAAAACATCTCAGGAAAAGATTTTTTCTGTGTTTCAAAGACATAGAGTTGAAATTTACATTTGGTGCAATTTCTGCTTTTGCTCTGATTGTAACTTTGCATCTTTTTTTTTAATTCAATTCATATTTTGTTTCTCAAAACTTAATTTGAAATTATGATTTAGATTTGAAACACTGAATTTTGGTTCTGAATATAACGTGATTTAAAGTTTTGATTTCCTAAACTCTTATATCTGTATCTCTATGAAATGTGGATTTAATTATTTTGTTTATTTTTTTTTTAATTTTGTTTTCTGTGTTTCAAATCTTCATGATATTTCCTAATTGTCACTAGGTTAAATATTTCTCAAATAAGCACAAACCAAACGATAAATGTTAATATAAAAATCATTTATAATATTCATCCGGTCATTTTTTTTTAAATAGAGAATTTTAGTAGGTGATAACGGTATAAAAATAATGAGAATTAAATTTTGCATATGGCAGCTTGAATCAGAGTTTTCATGTCTAAGAAATTTCTAAACTCTTCCCCAATGTTTGCACGTGATTGATTACCAATTTTTATTTGAAGATACCAGAAACTATGTTCTACGCAGACAACATGGCTATTTAAAGATAGTATACTGCACTCATCTTCAGTTTTTTTTTACACGTTTGAAAGGTTTGGTATTTTCTAGGTAGCATTTGAAAAAAAAAAAACGAAATATAGGGGCCTCCCAAGAAAAATTGCCCCGGGCCCCCCGATGGCTTAATCCGGCCCTGATTTCAACCAAAGCTTATGGATAGAGGACTGAAAATTCTGCCAGCCAAATATTCGGCGCCAAATACCACCCGATAATTTTAAAGCTGAATATTCGGCTCACGAAATCCGGGAAAATATGTATAAGTAATGTTGGAAAATCTACTCAATCAGAAAAAAAAAATTGAGTTTTCAACAAGTTAGATGTAGGCATCCGTGCATCTTTCACTGTATATCGTTCGGGAGAATGCTGACAAGTTTCGCAATATACTTCGATTATCGGATACTTCAAATTTTCTTAGATAGATCCGGGCTTGTCCATAAATTAAATAAATAATTTGAAATGAGTCAAATCTGGTCAGGATATCCATTTTTTACTCCCGGATTTTTTCGGGCTTTTTCACATTTTTGTAAATTAAATGAAAAAACCTTCTGCTATTTTTTAAGTTTAATGCTTTTCACACATTTTTTAAATGCCAAAACTTGTTGAACAGAAGTTTGATGTTTATATGTTGTAACAGCTTTTATTCGCAAAACATTTATTTTGAAAAATAATGGCAAAACAATCTTATTAGGTGTATTATAAAATAATGAGCTAAACTCCATTATCAGTGCATCCTTTTTTAATGGTGTTGTAGAAGATTTGAGAATATGCTGGCACAATTCTCTAGATTTGATTATAATTAATGATCTCTAATATTTGAACCAGATGAAAGCTAACAATCTACATACAGTTGCGTTCAAAAAAGAATGAAATCGCGTGAAGCTGCGCACACACTTCCCACTTGGACAAGCTGCCATTTCTCTCTCGGTTTATATTTTTTCATGAAAATTTCACACAATATAGTTCAGCTATCCATCTAACACTCCACAAAATTTGAAGTCTATACAATAACGGGAAACAAAGATAAAGCTATTCCCGTAAAAAAGGGAAATTTGGAGTTGCTTCACTAAATTTTCTGTATCTTCGACAATTTTCATTGAAAAATCTTGAAATGTGGTCCAAAGATGTAAAAATGTTTGATCTAATACCAAACCAAGTTTCGTCAAAATCGATGAACGTGATCAAAAATGGTGTCGGATGGAAAATGAGGTTCATTATCGCCCAGCAGACGATTTCATTCTTTTTTGGACGGATGTTTGTATGGAAAACATCGTAATCCATGTATTGTATTTTTGGTTTTTTCTTTCACAAAACCAAAATGTATCACAAAGAATGTTGTAAATTCCTGAAAACTTCATTCGTACTTTGATTCGAAAGAGAAAATGTTTCAACAGGGTTCAAAATAAGAAGAACAGGGTTTCAGAAATGACCTGCTAATTATACTGATAAACAAATTTGATCCACAATTAAAGCGAATATTCTATTCGCTTTTCTGTTTCAATACCAACTCTGTTGGAACACTTTCTATTTCTAAACAAAGCAAGAATGAAGTTCCTATCACTTATCAACATTCTTTGTGATAAATTTCGATTTTGTGAAAGAAAAAACCTAGAATAAATAGATTAAGATGTTTTCCATACAAACATTCGTCCAAAAAAGAATGAAATCGTCTGCTGGGCGATAATGAACCTCATTTTCAAACCAACACCATTTTTTATCACGTTCATCGATTTTGACGAAACTTGGTTTGGTATTAGATCAAACATTTTTACATCTTTGGACCAAATTTCAAGATTTTTCATTGAAAATTGTCAAAGATACGGCAAATTTAGTGAAGCAACTCCAAATTTCCTTTTTTTACGGGAATAGCTGTATCTTTGTTTTCCGTTATTGTATAGACTTCAAATTTTGTGGAGTGTTAGTTGAATAGTTGAACTAGATTTTGTGAAAATTTCATGAAAAAATATAAACTAAGAGAGAAATAGTACCTTGTTAAAGTTGGAAGTGGGTGTGCAGCTCCATGCGATTTCATTCTTTTTTGAACGCAACTGTATATGATCAAGATATTATAAAGAAATTAAATGTTACATCATAAGGAAGAAAAACTTATTGGAATTTTCTTATTTAACAAATATACACTTCTAGAAACAGAGAGATCTGAGTTATGTACGTTGATAATATAAATTCTAGAATAAAAATCTTTTTATCTTACATTTAGTTGGATATTTCCAGTTTAAACTTCTGCTACAATAACTCCATGCAAAATGTGCCCAGCGTAAAGTGAATCCTGTCACTCCGAATATATTTTTTTCTCGGTCTTTCCAGAATCGACCCTGACAGTAAAAACAAAACGGTTCACTGTTTTTGCGTTCAACCTAGGTCAGCACAAAACCTGAACCCCAACCGGTCAAAATTTGCATCCCCTCTCGGTTCGGATTCGGTCCGATGCGATACTGTTGCTTCAGAAATTTTCATCTCTCTGTTTATGTTTCCACGTGTTGACCTTTTCACTCGAACAACGATCGGACCTGTTTACATGGGAATGGATAAAAATATATGCTAATGATTAACTTTAACTCGGTGGCACCTTTGTTTGTGCTACATGTTGGATATGTTAAACCATTTTAGCTAGAAAATTTGTATTTTATTATCGGTCGAGCAAATTGAGTGTATTGTTTTGGTATAAAAGTTCAATCGGAAATTTGCTGAGCGAGTAACCCAAATTCAAGAAGTTTTACCGTGATCTGGATTATTTTGTCTGAAATTTGAAAAAGGAACTAAGTAGTTCAATTTTCTAAAGTGAAAGTTAGTATCCCCTATTTCTCGGATCCGAGGTAACAAAAAGGCAAATCATTCAATTAATCAAGTTTATGAGCCCAATGACTCTCGGTTTTTGGAATAAACCCGGAGAAAATTTGCCTTGGAAATGGTCCAATCTGTTTAATGTCCCACAATAATGGCAGCTGTTACCTATAAAACTGTTGAAGATTGACAGTAATACCGAAAGCATACTTCACTAGTTGAGGGAAAGGGAAAAATGGAGGGCTAGAGAGAGAAAAAAAAGACAAACACACTGTGCCATAACTTTTACAGCAATTCATATAGAGGCAGTAACAAGCAAAAAATCACTCCCAAAATGAAAAATGGCCATCAAACCTCGTCCAGACGGTGCCATTATGAATTTTGCTCGGGCCCCAGGCCATTTTCCATTCGGCAACAAGCGCGCTTCCAGCCCCAAAATCTAGGCAACACCAAGCCAAGCGAACATGAACGTTGTTGGTTTCTGCCTGTGTGTGGGTGGGAGTGTATGTGAGTTTATGTGTAGTGGCACTCTATAACAAATGACTCTTCACATCACGTTTGGAGGAAAATGAATTTTACGCTGCTGTCTTCCCATTTCCCGTTTGCGCTTCTCTCTCTCAGAATTTCTCAGCTAACAACAGTAGTACTGCTTCTTCCATGTCTCTTTGGTATGTGCGGTGATGGCTTAGTGAGCTTTTGTTGCTTTAGAGATCCTAGGTAATTTTTATCTCGATTTACGGTCCAAATCTTGCTCATGTCAAATTATGGTAAACGGCTGCGTTTAGGGTTACCAAGATTAATTTTAATTTTTTTTATGAAAAAGACCCATAACTCCTATTCAAACAACTGTAGGCCGTGTATTCTGGCCTACCGTCTAACTCTTTACGTGAACTCACACTTCTTGATCGTACTCATGATGGGAGACAAAACTCGCGCAAAGCGCTCCACGGTAATACTCGTTTGTTCGTTCTACATCAGCAAAGCTTTCACCCTCTACTGTCACGTTTCATGACTCATTGGTCAACTAGTTGATCGCCGCAACTCGTGACCTCAAGCCCCCATTTGCCTCTTGTCACAATTTAAGACGTTGACAAGGCGTCTTTCTTCGTGACTCGAGACGAAAACAACTCGCCTCTCATTGTGTCTTGAAGGCCTTCTTTCTTTCCGTCTCTTGACACGATTCAAGACGAGAAAAACTCGCCTATCATTGTGTCTTGAGACCCTCTTTTCGTCCCTCTTCACTTGTTCTCCGTCTCAAGTCGTTAAGACTCAATCTGAGGGCCAACTTCTCCTCCTAAGTCTGAGCGCCATATGTTTCCGGCACAAGGCCCCCTTTTCTCTACCTGGCTCAATAGCTCGTCTTTAACGCTGGGTCTTACGTTCCCAAGCTTGGAATACTCCATTGAACAAGCAACCTGTAAGCAGTTTGGCTTTTTAAATTTGATAGAAAACTCGTAGTAGCACTCACGCGGATGATGTCGAACTTCTCGGCGATTCATAGCAGCAGGAGGAGGATACCGTCAAGCGTCACCTCGTCATACTTGTGGTACGGAATGGCGATCTAGAAGCTGACCCTGGACAACTGCGTTACCTGCAGAGACTTAGCAGGCTGGAGAACCTGCGAGTTGTTAGTGGATTCTGAACCGTCTTATCTACAGCGGTCTGCATTTCAAGTGGCGGGCATCAAGGCTATCCCGGTTTTGTTAGAGGCAGACGTCTATTGTGACGACAAAAAAGACACACCCAACGTCCGAGACATTACTAAGGAGAACTTGATGTTCAACTGTGAACTTCTATATGACATCATTTCTGACAGGTCATAAATGCATTATGAAGTACTACTACTGGTTCGGACATGTGACTTCACCACACTGCCCAGCTGGTGAGGTCCGAGAACTTTTGTAGGATTTCTGCCGCGAAATTTTGTAGGAAACTCTACCATCAGGGAGTTTTTTAAGCAGTGTCGCTTCCTTGAACGGAAACCGCACCGTAAACCACTATCGGGGATACGCCTGGGTAGAGAGGCTCACGACACTGGGCGAGGCTCTTGAGTCGGAGTAGTCCGTCGGGAAATATCCGAGGCGTAGCGCTCAAAGTCTTCTGCGTTAGCTGTGATGCAAAAATAACCGTGAGGTCAAAAATTCTAGGATGCCGCCATAGGAAATGAAGAACAATGAACAACGGTTGGCGTAGTTAGACCCCATCGGCAGGTGGCTGCCGAGTTGAGTGCGTCCGGTCTCAGCTACATACATCCTTTGCTTAGAGGATGCGGTGGGTACGCCGTGTTCATGTGTGGATGCTCCATCTTCGGGGAGTATTTGAGCAGTGCGGCTCCCAACAATCGAAGCTGTGGGGATAAGACTAGACCTTCTACGCAGTGAAGATTGTTTGTTATATGATTTTAATGGCCGTAATTTTTATGATTATAATTTTAATGGCATGTTCGGCGGAATGAAAACTAGAGAGAATTTTTATTTTATAGAAATTTGAAAGAAAGGTGGACAGACAGGCATTAGTGCGCCAATAGGAGAAAGCCTGATAGGTGTTGAAATTTAAGGCTAGAGGGCATGTTGAGGCGGGACAATTCATGGGAGGTTTTCAAAAAACGATCCAGTTAACTGCGGCGAATGTTTTGGGAATCGGTTCGTTCACCCGAACCTATTAAAAATTCATTCATTCGGATTGCCAATCCGACCAATCGGCGATCGTCTGTTCACGCTCACATCGCCGATGCTACCATCGTAAACGGAGCGGTGAAACATTACTATTAAGAAATGTTCGGACTTTCACAGGAGTGACCACATTCACAGTTTAAGGTTGGCATTAATCTGTTTATTCAATAATTTTAGTCTTTACTATATACCTACTGGAGGTACCTGGAGTCGATTATGGGTTTGTTATTTACTTGATCGCGTGATCGCTATAAAGAGAGCGAGGATAACGAGAGAGGGGTAAATATGTTTGACGATGAAGGTCATTAGCACCAAGTGCGCTTGAAAACGACACTTTGGGTGCATCGTTCTAAAGACTTAATATGAGCTTACATTTTTGTGCGAAGGCTTGGGTTAAAATTGATTGCTATGTGGGATTCGCGCATTTCACATGCTACAGCGATGATTGAGAATCATTAGCGTTCATGCTGATGAACGAATTTTCCTTCGTTGATCTTCACATATTCCTCATAATTTTATTTCCTTTCAACTCATTGTTGACGCCAGCGGTCTGCATCCTGATCCAGCTAAGGTTGAAGCAATTACCAAGATGCCATCCCCTAGCGATGTCACTACGTTTCGCTCTTTCCTAGGCGCTATTCCAAGTTCGTCAAATAAATGCGTCATCTAAGACGTCCACTCGATGCTTTTCTCAAGAAGGAAGTCAAATTCTATTGGTCGCTTGAATGTCAGCAATCCTTGACAGGTTCAAAGCCATTCTTCAATCCAACCTGTTGCTCACACACTTCGATTCTTCGTAGGAAACTATCGTGGCAGCCGATGCATTAAAATCGGGAATAGGTGCCGTCATCATGCACCAATTTTCCGATGGTTCCCTCAAGGCGATCGCGCATGCAGTCAAGTCTCTGACGCAAGCAGAAGTCGTGTACAGTCAAGAAGAAAAAGAAAGCACTGGTATTTGCGGTAACTAAATTCCACAGAAGGGTACTCGGAAGGAAGTTAACGATGCAGACGGACCTTCTGCCGTTATTGCGAATTTTCGCCTCGAAAAAAAGGTATTCCGTTGCACACCACAAACCGTCCCTTGCGTTGGACATTCACGTTGTTGTGCTACGATTTCAACTTCGAATATGTATCGACAACTCAATTTGGCTGTGATGATGTGCCCTCTCGTTTAGTCAACAACCACACAAAACCAGACGAGGATTTCATCATTGCTGTGGTGCAGTTGGAGGAAGACGTTCGTGTTTCTCTAGACGAAGCGATTAGTTCTCAACCATTAACTGTATGGTTCGCGAAGCTTCCAGTCGAAATCCTACTCTGCAGAAAGTCATCCAATTCATCCAAGTAGGATGGCCCTCAAGCAACGATAATAAAAATGCAGCAGTTCGTCAAATTAACCCTCATCGTGAATCTCTTCCCGAGATTCTAAATTGTCTGATGATAACCGACCGATTAGTAAGTCCTGAATGCTTCCGTCAACGCATTCTCAAGCAACTGCATCGTGGACATCCTGGAATTGAGCGGATAAAGGCTACTGCACGAAGTTACGTCTTCAAGCTCAAAATGATGCAGCCATCGCAAAATTCGTCAATCAAAGTGGTAATTGAGTATCACTTTCCAAGTTACCACCGCAGCCGTGACCGCAAGCAAAGACCTCCTGGGAGCAGATCCATACTGACTTCGCCGATTCTTTCTACGATCAACATTTCTTTAACGTCGTGGATGCGCATTCACAATGACCGGAAATTCGAATCCTTCGATCACCCTTATCATCAGCTGTGATCGAATTTCTAGAAGAGCTGTTCGCCCGATTTGGAAAACCATCGACGATTGTTTAGGACAAAGGAAGCCAATTAACATCCAAACAGTTTTCATCTTTCTACGATTCAAATGGTATCCAACATCTTCGTTCTGATCCGTTTCATCCACAGTCCAACGGCCGAGCAGAGAGGTTTGTGGGCATATTCAAGCGGTCGATGCGGAAAACCAACGAGGGAGAAATTATCAACAAAACTCTACAGGTATTTCTTCAAACTTATCGATCCTCTCCAAGCCGAAGTTTGAACGGAAAATCCCAGCAAAATCCTTTATTGGTTGTAGTATGTTGTTAAGCTGCTGCGTCCAAATAAACAAACTGGAGCTGGATAATCCCTACACGATTGTCTCAATCTACACTGGATTAGTTAGGTCCGTAATTGGATATGCCGGCATTGTGTGGCGACAGTATTATACAATACACAACAACATACCAGAGAGAGTTCAGAAGAAGTTCTTGAAATACGCTTTGAGAAACCTTGGATGGCAAACAAAAATGCCGAAGTATCGAGTCTTGTGCATGCTGGTAGGTTTGGAGACGCTGGAAACCCGATATTATTCGCCGTATTTATTATCTTGTATATCTCCGTACGTAGGCCGCAGCAGTAAGGCCGTTTCAACTAGCTAATCGGATCCAGAATGTATCGAATGATGTCATTTTACAACACAAACGTCGATATTATTCAACTAAGCATGACCAGAGAATAAATCAAAAGTAGAATTGTGAGGCGCTCTTTTACAAATTAACAATTGTTGTGATATCAAAATGAAGTTATACTATTTTGTATCGGAAAACTGACAACAATCATCTTTATTCTCGTCAAGTCATATAATCAAGTAAGGTTACAGTAGTGATGGATATGTCGGATTATCCATCCGTTATAGCGGCAACACTTCTTTTATGATTTCCTAACTGTTCACCTAGCATCTATTCCAGTGAACACTTCAAATTCACTCTTCGTCGATTCTTAGAACAATAGCGAATTGATGTTCTCTCTCACTTGCGCCTCTCTGTTATTGTTTACATTTGCCACGCGGTTCGTCAGTTTATATTTATCACCGCGGAGTAAACATCTGCGGTCGTCGCAAGTGAGTTTCAACAACAATAACTGTAGTTATTAAGTGTCATTTATAGAATAAGATAAAGGGCTGAAGCCTAGGATCTAATCAATAAAACAAATATTTTCAAAGTCTACAAGTTGTTCCGTTCTCAAGCCTGGTAACAAATTTTATGCCAACCTTTAAAACACGAACAAATGGAAATGGGCATCCGGAGTGATTGTCGAAGCGTTTGGTCAACTTTAACACACTCTTGTTTGAATGAAAAAGTAGAAGGAGACTCATTTGCTTACATGCCAACTAGGCGTGAGAGTGAAAAAACAAGTGCTAGCAATTTACCATTGAACATCGGTGTTGATACATTTGGATTGTCATCAGCAAACAACAGCACAACATCTCATCACAGCGTTCCGAAGGTGTTTCACCAACCCAATTCGTCGAACCGATCCAACAACAACGGGGTTCCTATACATCTATCAACGATCCTGAAAACCAACTCGACTCAACTATTGAAGCAGACGATCAAACTGAATTCCTGGAATCTGTTGAAGAACAGCCTCTAACCATCAACCCTAAAGCCTATTCCATCATATGAAGGGAAATATAACAACTCAACTAGTAGGCCGCGTCATCAGCAAAGTAACAAGATAGCAAAAATAATTGGTCAGTCATGTTTTGCCTTTTGACAAATAAACTAGTAGGATAAGAACACTTTATATTGAACATCATCTACGGGATTAAACGTATATATTAGCTGTCAATAAATAATAACGAAAGGTTTTTTGGGTAAAACTTTGATAGTATAGCTTGAGCGTGTTTCTCAGCTTCTAATCGATATTTTATTTTCGCGGAAATGTGTTTTAAAATCATCATTGAAGCCTTTTTATTTAAAATTGCTATAAAATAGAGATAAATTATCTAAAAAGACTAAATTGAAAACACTCATATTATTTTTTTTTTGTCTTTTCCAATTTTTTTTTTCAATCAAAAAAGCTGTTTTCTTCATCCAGTCGAATAACCAAAATTTGAACACATATTCTAGTTTCGGAGATTGTGGCTTTAAGAATCAGAAATTCTTGATAAAAATTTGAACAGATGTAGAAAATGCTTCAACAGTGGTACTACGATTTTTGTTTATGTTTTCTACTGTATGTTATTTTTAATTGGATAACGTTTTACTAGTGTTCAATATCTGGTACCTGTTCAATAACTAGTGCTTCTATCCTACTTTTAAGCTTTAAGTTTGAAAGAACAACAGTATTGAGAAGCACAAGTTTGTTGGGTTAAAGTGGATTCAAATACAGCTCTTTTACACAAAAAAAAACCCTGTAATTCATAAATTATGTAAAAAGATGTGCAAATCTTTCTTAAATTAACAAAACTAAATGAGAGAATTTTGTTTTATTTGAAAATCATGTGAATAAACCTGGGCTATATTCAGGCAATATCTTACAATATCCTTGATGCTTGGATATTGTAGGACAGAATTATTTCAAACTTCCACAAAACATTAATTTAAGATTATGCAGAATAAAAATTGGCATATCTCTTATATGTTTACAAGGTTTTACTAAGGTTGCCAGAATTTTTTTGCAGCACGTATCCGGGCCGGACAAATCCGAGGATTTTATCTTAAAAGCTGGCAAATTCCGGCAAATTTGGTCAAAACCCAGGAATAAATCAATAAAAATCAGAAAAAATACTAGAAAAAAATTGTGATGACTCAACTCCAAGTGACAAAAGAACGATTTATAATTTATTCCGGCCTTATAGAAAACATTTTAAACTGTATCAAAAAAAATCAGTTCATCTGACAACCCTATTATCCTCAGGTACACAATATTTCATCTTTTCTGCCTGCCCCAGCTGGAAACATGCCACATCAACAATCCTGGTGGGTCCTCAAGTTTCATCAATCTGTTGCTGTTCGCTGCCATGTGTTTCCCAATTCATTTCGGTTGTAGCTAGTGATAAAAACTGTCAGAAAGCCCAACAGAAGTCGCACCCGAAAAGGGGTAAGCCCTGGCCATTGAGAAAGCGAAATTGGCGAAGAAAGCTCAGAGACTAGGGGAAGTTAAAATGTTCACTAGGGAGGGCAGCACATCGGAGATTTATGAAACTTCAACTTTCCAACTTTTGGGGCGTTCGTTATTAATGGCACAGGGCAAGGTGCTGGAACGGTAACAAGATAGCAATTTTCCGGCGGCTTTTCCTATAACACGGCAACTTCCTACACACAGTTATTTAAAGTTTGCCTCCACGTGCCAGATATTCTCACGATGTCTAGCTTTCTTTGCCCGGATGTTCCGGCTTATTTTCTAGCATCGAAGCGAATCAGAAACGGGCTGGGGTGGGAAACATTTTTTGTTCCTTCTTCCCATTCGCCTATAGTCAGCGCAATTTCATTCGTATACATCTCGAATTTCAGCAGCAATATCTGCCGGGAATGTTCTGTTGAAACGAGAAATTCCTATCAAAAATTCATATTCCTTGCGTTTTTAATTTTAAAACGGCGCGTCGGCAGCGTCGACGTCATCGTTTGGTTGGGGGAAAGTTTTCTACCCGCAATCGAAGCTTTCCCAGTGGTTTGCCGTCGGATGAGAAGATTGGAAACTTGTACGATCGTTCTCGGGAATACACAAACCGAAACGAGAATTTTCTTGGGCGTGTAATCACGTGGTTTCCGAGAACATCAAGAAAGTTTTTTTTTTTGTGGGAAAATAAAGCGACCAGAGGCTTAAATGAAAAGGTTTAAAAAAAACTTTCACAACAGTATTGCAATGAAAGGCCATTCAAAGCAGGATATTAATAAATCGAATACTTACAAATGAGATACAATTTTTGTTCAGCAGTCCTTAATGATTTTGCCACGGGTTTCTCTAAGAATAGTTCAAATTATTTTTAAATTTATTTTAAAATAATTTTTTATTTTGCTTAAACGAAGTTCAGTGTAGGAAAGGTTTATTGCCGTAGCCCGTGGCGTAGAGGTTAACTCTCAAGTCTTCTAAGCCAGTGGGTATGAGATCGAATCCCGGTCACGGCATACATAGTACACTTTCTGTGAGTTGGTGGTTTTAGCATTTGTAAGATGCTAGCCATCATATCCTCGAAAGATGTAGGCGCTTAGAGTTAAGAAAAGAAATCTCTTCGAGGAAAAATCAAGTTTCATTGAGATCCTGTATGTGTTCGTGTTCGTTATGTTTCATACGACGTAATGGTCATACTTTCAATACAAAAAAAAAATCATGAAAATCTCAAAAATATGTTTATGCTTTATTCAGCTTCTTTAATTTTGGTTCCGTAAAATATTTTTAATTTTCAGAAGTTTGATGAGTCAAACCGTCTGATTTTTTTTCAAAAATTGTTTGAGAAGCTTAGACGAAGAGTAAAATTAATTTAATACCTGCAGATTTGAAAGAGTGGTTTAAAAAATGAATTTTGAAAACATCAAACATAACCCTTCTTCAAAGATTTTCGTATGTTTTTTAATAAAATGTTACCTCATTCATTTTTCAACCATTGATTAAAAAAAAAAGAAATCAATTCATATTTATGACTCAGTCAGCGCTCATTTTTCAGCTTTTTTCTTCCTTTTTAACTAATTTTATCTTCATTTTAGAGCAGTGGTTTTCAAAGTGGTCTAAGCTATTTTGACATTTGAGCATTCAAAGAGCCTATGATAACATTTTTCGAGCTTTAAACAACTGTTCAGGTAGACGATGAGGCTTAACTTTTTTTATTGCTCTAATTTTGAAACTTTAAAAAAAAATGACAGTGTAAGGTTCAAGAACCTATCAATGAAGAGTTAATTCAACACTTTACTTAAGCTCAATTCAATATTGAATATAGAAACTTTATTCATTAGAATCTTTAAGAAGCTTCAATAACATAAGACAATTATTACGCTTACCAGGAAAATTTAAATAAAAGTACAGAAAATTTGTGATTCGATTTATCGAAGAATTATTTCTTTTTATAATAGAGATTTTATTGGAATGTTATTTCACATCAAAACTGATTTTTTTTGCTTTTTTTCAATGGTTGCTTCAAAAAAAATGTTTATAAAACAAATTTCACTTTTCATATGCTGATTTTTAACGTCTTTCAAATGAAATCTTTATGGAGAATCTAAATGTTAGCTATCTCAGGTTATTAACTGAAAATCGTGTCATTTAGTGATTTAATGTTAATAACGCCACTTAAAATGCATCTCTGTTGTTTGAAAATAAGTATTTCAAAAATAATAAAAATATTGCGCCTGTATTTTCTGTTACGTAGCACTAGTAGCTCTCATCAAATCTTTAAATAAAAAAAAATCGAAAATGATTTTCTCTAAACTTTTAAATACGAAACGCAAAGAAATTTACAAACATTTTCTAACTTTGATTTCTAAATATAATTTCGTCACCACGTTCTAAGTCTTTTTAAAACTTTATCGACCATTTGAGATGCCCAGGGTCAAAAGAGTATAAATGCATAAAAGCAGTTTTCGAGAAGACGCATTTCGAAATTTTCAGAAAGATAAATTTTTGGTAAAGTGAAATCTTTTATCCTATGAAAATCCAGTTGAAAATAAAGATGTGAAGAGTCATTCGGCGTTATTCACTCCAAAATACGTAACAATGGCACTCAACCCTTTAGATAAGAATGTTTTATTTGACTATCAATTAAAATACTTAATTTATTTTTACTATTATTTGGTTTATTAGAGACACTCTACCACTCCTGGGATATTCGTGTCTTTTAAAATTGGCTTACAAAGGTGTTCATTTCAAAGTAATAAAGTTCAAACAATTTTGTTTCTTTTACTAATTGTATCACTTTTTTTTTCTTTCTCCGTATCGTTGATCAAAACTTCTTAAATAGTTCCTGAAATGTGATTACTGAAATGAATGCTGGAATGTTGTATGAAAACTGTGATACTTTGATTCGAGTGAATTTAGCCTAGTTTGACACACAAAGTACATCAAATCAGACGTTAATTTTTTCGACAATTTCAACGGGTAGTTGTTTATTTTTTACTCAATTTGGTTAAAGGGGTTTGAAAAACACTGGTCAAGACTCAAGAGTATATTTGTCTTCTTTTTTCATTTAACGCATTTTTTTTTGTTTTTATTCTTCATTTTCGTTTTATTTTTTCGCAGTCAAAAAATTTTGTTCAAATTTTGCCCTATGATGATTAAATGATATTTAAATCTTTTTCTTTCTTGTTTCTGTTTTTTTTTATTTTTTTTTTATTTGTTCTGTCATTTGTTGTTTTTTTTAATTTTTCCATGATCGTTTTTTAAGCTATATAAGTTTTACATTGATTTAATTTTTTTTCAATTTGTTTTTAATTTTTTTAATTTTTGATTAACTTTCATGCTTTTTTCATAATGTGTTTTTTTTCTAATATTTCAATAAACCAAGTTTAAGCTTATGAGTTGTTTTTTAATAGTGGTCTCATAATACAAAGCAATTAAATTGACATTTTTCCAAGGTGCTATAAACAAAAAATCTGATTTTCACTTACAAATTAGTTTTTTTTTCCTAGCAGCTCTTACTTTAGAAATTATTTTGAAAAATGGGTTTAAATTCATTCAATCAATTTGTTCACTTTTTTGGCAAAACTGTAGAAGATTTAAAAGATTTGAAAATTGATGCTTTCAAGTAAATGATCAGTTTTGCCGAAGATCGTGCGTCATTTTGACTTGTGAGAAAAAAAATTATAGAAGTTTTCTTATTGTTTATTTTTCCCAATTTTTTAGATATTTTAAAAACATTTAATCCTAAATTGAATCTTAGATGTTTCTTAAATCTGAAGTTCAATTCAAGTTTTTGAATGAGTTAAAACCTTTAATATAAGATTTTTTCAGCGGTGTTAAGTTAGTGGAACTCATGATTAAATGGAGGATAATAAAAAGATTCAAAATATTTTTTTTTTGTTTTTCAGGACGCAATTTTTTTATAAAAAACAGTTATTGAATGAAAAATGCTGTTCCCTAGTGTAATTAATCTAATTTTTAAACAACATAGTTTGGTTTTTGCAGCTTCTTGTCCCAATTTTCGTCAAGTTTGAGTGTATGTCTTTTATTTTCGTGGTATGAATGTATTTTTTTTAGCTAATATTCTTTTTGATTTTAAGTGCTATTATATGTATGTTGTACTGTTGCAAAACTTGTTTTAATTCTTGTGTCTTTAAAACTTTTTATTTTTATTGTTTTTCTCTCAATATTCTCTTGTTTCTCTCATATTTGTTTATTTTGTATTGATGTTTATTTTGTTCTCATTTTTGAGTTATGCATGCATAAATTTCATTAGGTTTTTCTATCGTTTTTGTGTTATTTTGTTTCAATTCAATCTCTATCATAACTAAGCTTTGGTCTTGTTAATATTTCTTTTCTTATTTATGATTGTCTCATTTTCCCACATTCAACTTTTTTTGATTTTTTTCATTTACAATTGTATTTTATATACCAGTTAAATATCAGTTTTTCCTGGTTTGAATTTCAATCCTTATTTTTCTTTTTAGCTTAACTTTGTATTTTTCTCTCCGTCAAGTCATTTTTTTCAAAATCTTGTAACTTTTCCGTTTTTTTCTATCTTAATTACAAAGCGATTTTAAATTTCTTTCGACACATTTTCATTTTTGTTTTTTTTTGTGAAATTTTTGTATTATTTTTCTACTTTGTTCACTTCGCTGTTACTTAATTCAGATTTTTTCCATTTTTAGGCTCCCATTATTTTTTGAATCTTTAAGCTTTTAAAATTTGATTTTCTTTTTTCAATCAAAGAGTATCCTACATCAAATTGCATAACAGCAAAAACACTGTAGAATATCGAGTTGATTGGTTCTTTTCAAATTTTCAGACAATAAACTTTCAGCCATTTGTGATCTTTTGGTATATTTTTTTATACCATTTCAAAACCATACACGTACGATCGTACTTTAGGCACTGCTTTAGGCTCAACTGTACCCACAAAATTTCGCGTCACTTCAAAAAGCAGCATATTTTCTACTGGAACCTACTTTTTCATCATTTCTTCCTCAAAAATAACCTCTTTAAGACGCTTACTAAGAGCTTGCTTCAAAATAGCATTTTTTTTTTCATTTTTTTTTTTTTATTTTTTTTTCAATGGGTCTGAATTCCGGTGCTTTTGAAGAATTTATTTTCTTTGATACAAAAAGAACTTTTTTAATTTCATGTCACTTCAGGGTATCCTTTGAACAGAGGGAACGAATAAAAATATGTCAAAATGGTGCAGTAGACCCCCTTACAGCTTATTTTGAACTTTCAACTGATCAAAAATTGCAAATTCAGCTGCAGAGACCTTTAGAAATAATTTTTATAGAAAATCGAGTTTTGGTAAAAATAATCATCGCTATCAGACCATTAAGAATTTATCCTCAATTTTACGATGCATCCAAATTAGATTACAACCAATAAGCTGATAAAACGATTCAAAACTGGTATTTGTGATGAAAATCGGTCCAAATGAATCCAAAATTGTAAACTTTTTTTTGAGAATTGTGTTTTTGGTCCAGAAATTGGTTTCAATCAGGCTGGCTATACGTATTGAATGCTGTAGAAATTAAATAAATATAAAATTTTATCAATATTCTAACGAAATTTCATCCAAAATGCAGAAAAATATTGGAAAAATGGTTTTGTCTACATTTTGCATGGATTTGTTCTATAGTTTCCTTAGCGAAGTATGAAGATTTCGCCTAAACCTGTACTCACTTACTTGAATTTCCTAACTACTTATAAAACAATCGTTCTGACCCCTTATCTTATTTGTTGATTCCGAAAACTGTTTAGTAAACAAAACTCACTGTTGCAGTACGACAACAAGTAGTTTTTGAAACTTGTGTCTAACGAATTGAGCATTTACCTGAAGATTTTCGCAAAGTTAATTTGCTCTATTGCTCTTTGATATGCTCTATTTTTCGATTTTCAAAATACAAAAAAAATTAAAAGTACCTTGTAGACTGCATACATGTAGGGCACCCTTAACGATATTTTTCAATAACTTATTCACGGTGTGTTTCGTAGAAGGACTTAAAGAAAAAAATACAGTGACGCTAATTTTTGCATGGCTAGAAAGTAGAGCTTCTTCCGGTTCATTTTCACCGAAAACTAAAATATTTTGTCGGTGACCCCGCATACAAAATTTTTTTTTAAAATTTTCTATTTGAATTCTTCAAAAAATATATATATATTTAAGTGTTTTATAATTTCAGAGGTGCTTATTCTCTTAATTTTAACTTTTAATACCTTTAAGTTGAATTCAACAGTGTCATCAAAAACTTTGAAATTTTTTCTATCAAGTTACAGAGCTGTTCAACATATAAAATGCTTAAAAAGTATCTTCTAATCCTAAAATTTAAAAATTTGCTGGCAAATCCTGCGAGCAGTCTCAGAGGGTCAAATTATCTGAAATTATTAGAATTATCTAAAATAATATGAATCCATTTATGAATCCATTGAAATCCATTATCTTTAGATTTTCTGATTGTGGGAACTGGAAGGAATTTTATTGAAAAAAAAGTTCAATGATTAAGAAAATTAGTAAACACTAGGAACCGATATAGCTTTTTTATGATAACGCTTATCGTGATGCGATCTGGAGTAGAAACGTTTGCCTTAATTTGGGCTGTGAAAAAGCAATAATAGGATAATGAATATTGAAAAGTTTACGATATGTTAAAAGTAATTTTTGATGAGAAATCAGTTTTTATACTTCTCCTGAGTTAAATGTCTCAAAATTCCATTCGCACTTCAGACTCAATGCAAATCGCTACAGCAGTTAAATTTAGCTTAAATTTTGCTTGTTATTGTCTTTTGATACAATGATCATAATAAGCATGGAGATTCCTTCAACTTTTTTATTTTTATTATTTTCTAGCCCAAGTTTTGTAGCCCTGATGCACTCTGTGATTCTTCCATTTTATTCAAAGAGCTAGCATTACTGTTGAGGTTAAATAATCTTAGCTTCTTCGGTTTCCAACTCACTATATTATTTAAATAATCTCTTGAATTCTTTGTTTTAAATTGAGTTGTATAGTTTTTTGAAAACTTTGAAAACTTTGAGAAATTTGAAATTTTACCAAAAAAATGCATTTTAATCTTTTTGTCGATCTTAAATGTACACAAATTAACAGTATTGTTGGCAAAAGTAAATTGCAAATGATCGATAACAAGCGAGCCTGCAACGCGTAACATTCATTCGATTTTGTTCATCCCATACTTATTTTAGTAATTTTACAGTACACTGAAGTTTTTCTTTATTATTAAATAAAACCATAATGAAGCATTAATGTTACAGTAAAACATGGTAAATCCATGGTAAAAAATATAGAAATCATTAGTTTGAATAAACCATAGAAAATCATAAAAACAAAGAAAACGCATAATTCTGGTCTAAAACGTCGATAAAATTGAAATTTCTTTTGATAAAAAAATCGTTTTTTAATCGTTCAACACGATCATGAATTCGAAAATATCAACAGTACTTCAGTTTTTAAGCCAAAATGAAGTTCAAATGATTAATAAAAAATTTATTCATCATCAATATAAGAAAAAGAAATTTAAAATTGATGTTATGTAGCGGAAGATAAGCGGATTCCAGTGCAAGTACTTTAACATTTAACTAAATTTTGTTGAGACCTGTTCTTCTAAGATATGTTCATATTTAATCTTAATCTTCCAATTTAATTAAAAAATGCCATAAACGAGTGACATCGTCAAAAATTTAATTTTTGTTTTCTAAAGTGCGTACCCATATGCATCAGAGCCTGCAAATGTTGTGGAAATATTTCAAAAGACAATTTTTAAAAAATGAAAAGATTTATAATATTTTGTTGGAAACCAATCAAATGATGTAGGACTGTTCTTATTCAAATATCATAATTTTTTTAACCAAAATTTGTTCTCCAAGATACACACATATGAATATAAATTCATGTTGCATTTGGATAACACCAATAATAACAAGGGTATTCCAAATAATAAAATTTTAGTTAAATAAAATGTTCATATCAAAATAAGTTTTCCAGATGATCCAAATCACCTATCTTTCCAGGCGTTGACATTTTTTATTGTTTCAGATTGACAAAAATTTGAGTAAAAATATAAAAATAAATTTTCCATGAAAAAAAATACTATTACATTGCACTGAAATAATTTTACAGATAATAATTTCTTAATATGGACTACAAATCTTCAAAAAAACAAAACGTATGGGGACTCACCGACCAAATATTTTAATTTTGCCTGAAAATGATTCAGAAAAGGCTAAATTTTCCATTTCTGAAAAAAATAGAGTTACTGTATTTTTTCTTTGAAACATATTCCATAAACACACCGTGTATTTATTCCATTTTGAAACATTTTTGATTATTGATTTTGGTTTATTTTACTTAATTTTGCCTCAATTCATTTCAATTTCATTCACTTTTATTTCGTTTTTGTCGTTCTTCTGCCTGTCTCCTTTAAGTTTTTTTGGTTTTGTTTTTGGAAACTTTTATTTTTTGTTTCATTTTTTCAATTAAAAAAAGTTAATTTAAATTTGAATATGATGTATGCATTTGATTTTTTTCAATATTTTTTTATATTTTTCATTAATTTGATATTTTTTTATGTTCCAGAAGCTTTGATGCAAAACTGTTTAAAAAAACCTTTTTTTTTTTGTTTTATTTTGAATTAACAATAGTTTTGTTTAAATAAACGAAAACACATGTATAGGATCGTAGTGAAACTTAATTCTGAGGCGTACATCTTTCAAGAATTTGATGGCTTGCATCTAACAGATGGTAAAACCACCAGCACACATAATGAGTAATTTGTATGCCGTGACTGAGATTTGATCTCATGACTTCTGGCTTTGAAGACATGATATTTTACCATGACGGTGATGGCTCTATTTTCTTTTATGTTACATAGAGTCTTCAAGCTCAAATTATGTATCGTTCATGATTTTTTTCTTTGAGTATCGTTCATGAGTTTTTTCTTTGAGAATTTTTATTTAAAGTTTGGAACTGTATGACAAATTTATTGGTCTAATATAAACCGAAAATCTTTTGTAGAACATGATTGATGAAAGATGTTCAAACCAAAATACATCAAAAAATTTTGTTCGTTATGAAACTTTTTTATTTATTTTTAAACCAACATTTAAAACCGATAACGATGAAATGCAAAACAAACCCCCTACGAAGCATAAATTCCTAACCCCAAGGATCATTTTTTAATTGTCATCCACCCACCATGGTTGGCAAAAATTAAACACAAACATTCACCGGAAAACCATTATTCTTCGTTCAAGGAATGAAAAAACCCAATTTTCTGGCACCAGACCCGCAACTTCCTTCGCAACACTCAACTCTGTTCCGAGATGTCAGTTTTTGGAAATATGAAATAACTCACAAAACTGGAGAGAGAGAAACAAAGGAAAAGCAAATAAATACAAAACCAACCAAAACAACCGAGCCTTCATCGCCCACTCATTCACCCACACACCCACATCCACGACAGGATGATCAAAACAGAAAAGCCGCCCGCCCAGTAACTTTTGTTGACTTTTCACCGACTAATATGACGCACAGGTTTAGGATTATTAATGATGTAAAGCTCCGGCGCGCTTAAGCTCAACCCCTTTGCTGGTGAAATTTGCTCTGCAAAGGTGTTTTCCTTTCACAAAAGTGGAAAACAAAAAAAAAGACAGACAGACGGCGAGATATAGGGTGGAAAATTCCTTTTGGGTTTTCCCGGCATTCCTTTCGGGCCATTGAGGCTCGTTTTAGGTGAAATTCGTTAACGATGAAAGGCACCGCACCTAGGAGTGGTACCTAGGCACATGTTCATTAATCTTAAAATGGTCTTCCTTTGCTTTTGTGAATGGGTTTACAGTCAAATTACAGTAAAACTTATAAAAAAAATACAAAATATAAAATCATCACAAATGATATAAAAATTATGAGAAAACTTTTTTTTTCGTTGGGGATCTTCAAACGGTTTATCACGGAATAAAAATTCATTCATCCTTATGGTACAAACACCAAGTGAAATGTTCATTTAGTGATTTTTAATAGAACTTGTTTGATGCTGAAAAGCACTTGTTTTTCATAAAACAATGATTTAATTAGGTTTTGTTTTGCTCTGGAAAATTCTTGTATGATATGGCGTATTAAGTCGCTCAAATTTCGTCAAAGTTTTGAAGCTGATAAATAAAAATTGTTTGATTAATTGTTGTTCTAAAAATTTAGCTAAATCTAAATTTAGCACCCAAACAACTGAGTTACATGACTCGCAACACGAAACTGATCATCTTAAGTCAAAATTTGAACGATTACAAATCTTTCCAACAATTGCTGACTTTTTGCCGATCAGTAAAAAAACGATGCAGAAAACGATGCAGAAAATTTCAGTCTTCCTCCCCCAGGTCGCGAATAGGGAAGCGATTCAACACTGAAAAATATCTTCGGTGTTTTGTAAATATTAGTTACCTATATCTGAAAAAATCTTTTTAATTAGTTTATAGAATCAAAAATGTATGCAGGGGATACATACCGCGCAAAAAAAAATCCGCATTAATTGCAAAAAACCGTGGTAATTCCAGAAAAAATCGTAAAAAAATACCTTGTGATTTCCAAGACCGTGGAAACAAAACCGCAGGGATTATGAAGATGAATCTTAAGAAAATGAATACTGCCAGGACCTTGTAAGGACGACGGAAAATGGATTTTAAATGTCATTTTTAAATGTGAGATGGCGGCTTCCGCCTAAAATCAATACACTTTAAATTATTGAAAATCGCATGAAACACCCTCAATTTGGGTATAAGGTAAAGTTTTCAGTTTGCCCGGTTTTATCCGGGTTTGCCTGGATATTTAACACACAATTTGGGAACAGTCCTGCACGACTCGGTTGCCAGGATTAAGCTCGTTTTTTTACCCGAATTAACTCGTTTTTTCAGGCTCATCAAACAAAAAAAACAAAATTTGATGTTATTTTTTTTATTAATACCTCTAAAACGAATTTTTTTGAGGAATATTTGCAAAAATAATCATGAAAAGTTTTTTGGAAGCCTAAAAACAATTAAAAATCTATCGTTAAGTTTTGATATTGTTTGGATATTGCTCTGAATTTTTGTCATAGATTTCCGAATGAAATGCCCGGTTTTTGCCAAGTTTTTATATAAAATTGCCCGGATCAGTCCGGCCCAATACGCGCTCAAAAAATTCTGGCAAACTTTTGTATAGGGTGGATGGACTCAATTAGTAGAAGTCGAATTTCGTTGTCTACGCTATAGTACGCCACCTCGAAACCCAAAATGATGGCGGCTTCCCCTCAACTTTAAATAAATTTTAATGACTGAAAATCGCATAAAAAAATACTAACAAATGAAAAACTAACTTTGACAAAAATATAACAAAATTATGAAAAATATGGCTAAATTATGACAATATTTTGAAAAAAATAACAAAATTCCGACAAAATAAATGAAATATATGAAAAAACTATTAAACAATAAAAAAAATGACAAAACATTTACAATAACAACAAAACTCAAAAAAAAATATTGATACAAATTTGAAAACATTATGGAAAATACCAAAAGTGTGATGAAAATATGAAAACCAAAATAACTTATGAAAAATGACATATATGACCAAATTTGGCAATAAAATGACAAAAATCTGATAAAACAATGACAAAAATATTACAAATATGTTAAAAGTATGTTAAAAGTATGACAGAAGTGACTTGCATATGAAAAATCATGACAAAAACATGATAAAAATATGACAAAATTGTGATAAAAAGATGACAAAAAAGATAATGACGGAAAAACTGACAATACTGAGACAATCTGACGATATTCAGGCAATAATATTACAAATATGTTAAAAGTATAACAAAAGTGACTACAATATGCAAAAATTATGGCAAAAATATGATAAAAATATGACAAAATTGTGACAAACATGACAAAAAAGATAACGACAAAAAATTGACAAATATTTTTTTTATAGTTCTGTTGGATGTTCGTCATTCTATTGTCAATTATTGTCATAATTTTGACATTTTTTTTTCATATGTTTGATTTTTGTCAAAGTTCTGTCAGCTTTCTGATAGTAAAAAAACTTATGAAAAATAACAATATGAATATTACAATATGAAAAACAAATTTAAAAATTTGTTCAAAATACGAGACAAGTGACTAAAATATGACAAAATAATGCCAAAAATATGATAAAAATATAACAAAAACATGAAATATTGCCATTTTTGTAAATTTTTTATTTGCTATTATATTTGTCATATTTTTATCACATATCCCATATTACATATCACATATCCGTCGAATTTGAATTTTTTTTTGATAATTTTGGCCATATTTGTATCATATTTTTTGGCATATTTTGGAAATTTTTTAGCAAATTTTTATCATATTTGTCAAGTTTTTCTCTTATTTTTTTCAGAGTTTCGCAGCTTTTTTGTCTTAAAAATATAATGACAAAAAATTTACAACAAAAACAAAACTAAAACATTATGGAAAATACCACTAATGTGATGAAAATATAATAACCAAAAAAAAAAGACAAATTAGACAAAATTTTACAATAAAATAACACAAATTTTCCAATACTAAGACAAATATATTACAAATATGTTAAAAAAATGACAAAAATATTATAAAAATATGACAAAAATTTGCCACAAAAATGTGGCAAAACTATGACAAAAAAAACAAATTTAAGACAAAAAATTTACAAAAGTTTGCTAAAGTTCTGTCAGATTTTTGTCATTTTATTGTCGATTATTGTCATATTTTTTTTCATTTTTTATTTGATCTTTTTTTGTTATTGTTCTGTAAGTTGACTGCTACTTTGAAAACTTTTGAAAAATGACCACGTGACAAAATTTGGTTAAATCTGGCAATACTTTGAGACCAATTTGTTCTAAATATGAGAAAAGTGACTAAGATATGACGAAATTTTGACACAAATATGACAAAAAAGTGACAAAACCATGACAAAAAAAAATTTGACAAAAAATTGACAAAATTAGTATTTGTTTTGTCAGATGTTTTTTTATTGTCAATTATTGTCTTATTTTTCTCACTATTTTATTTGTCCTATTTTGTCATTGTTTTGTCAGTTTGCTGCTACTATAATAACTTATAAAAAATGACAGCATGACAAAATTTGGCAAAAAATTGACAGAAATCGGTGAGTACTATGAAAAACTATTACAAATTTGCTCAAAATATGAGAAAAGTGTTTAAAATATGACAAAATTATGATAAAAATTACATACAATTATAACAAAAACATGAAATATTGTCATTTTAGTAATTTTTTAGTATTTATTAAATTTGTCATATTTTTATCACAAATTTCATAGTTTCCATAATGTTGTTAACTTTATTTCGTGCCCAGAGACGAACCAGCCAAAGGCTGAAGGTCTCTTAAAATTAAGAAAAAAAAACTTTATTTCGATTTTTATCATTATTGTAATTGTCTTGTTCTTATTTTGTCAGTTAATTTTTTTTTTAGTTTTGCCGAATTTTTTTTTTTCATTTAATTGTCAAATTTTTGCCATCTGTCCAACTTTTATTTCATTTTTTGATTTTTTGTCCTCGGTTTTTTTATTTTTCTTGTTATAATTCATCAGATTTTGGCCATATTTTTAGCATATTGTTGTCATATTTTTGTAGTTTTTTTTTTTAATTTTTTTATCAAGTTTTTATCCCATTTGTCATATTTTTCTCATATTTTTGTCAGATTTTTTTTGTCATATTTTGCCATATTTTTATCAAAATTTTGTTATATTTCCACCATATTTTCGTTAGATTTTTTCTATGCGACTTCCTGTGGTTTACAATATATGAAAGCCGCCATATTAGATTTCTAAATGGCGTACCATAACGTCAGACAGCGTTTTTTGACTTCTAATAATTATGTCATATTTTTCCACATTTGACACATTTTTGTCACATATTTTGACATTACTTTGTAAGGAATTTTGTCTATTTTGTTGATATTTTGTCATGTTATTGTCGTATTTGTCATTATTTTGTCATTTTTTGGCATACTTTTGTTACAATTTGGTTAGATTTTTAGCCCATTCATTCCAAATTCGTCTAATTTTTGTCATTATTTTGTCATGGTCAGCAATTTGTCATCTTTTTGTCATTTTTATGTATAAAATTTGCCATATTTTTACCATCTTTGTAACAATATGTTCACAGTCTTCCCGATCAGGAGAGCATATCAAAATAATAGCTCAAGCGTATCTCATCAAGATATTTACATCTGATTCAGTTATAATTAAGTACTACAAATTATCGATTTTAAGTTCCTCCAATCTGAATTATATCTTATTCTGATTGACAGACTTGAATGGGGTTGAACTCATTTTCAATGATCAAGATTTTTTTCGGATAGTCCTAAAATAAAATGATTATATCTTATTTTGATATACGTACAACTTTTTTTAAAACACGGACATCGAAGTTAACGGCCCAAACTGTACGTTTATGAGTTTCGCTCAAAAGATTCATAAAATTGAATCCAAGTTTTGGGAAACCAAAATGGGGCATGGTTTTAGCAAATAATGTGCTTTATTGACATTCCACTAGAAATTTTTCTCGAAGCACTCATATCTTGATAAGTTATAATTTTGATAGGTTTTGTTCTGCCCAATATCAAACTACGCTATCTGAACGAGATATAATCTTGTAAGGAGCATATCTAAAATTGATATTATTTAGCTATGATCGCATAGATATTTTTAAAATAATTTGAGATATTTTGACATCCTACGAGTACTGAATGATAACTCATTTTAATAGGAAAAATGTTAGTATCAAAATATCTCATCTTGATATAATTTAGTTTTTACCTCCTGATCGGGTTATCATATGTTTATTAGAATTTTGAGGTTTTATTGTTGTTTTTTGTTATTATTATGTCATATTTGTAATTTTCTTTGTCAATTTTTTTTTCAAATTTTAGTTCTGTCTGGTTTTTATCATTGTATTGACAAATAATGATCAGAATTTTTTCATATTTATCATAAAATTTTCAGACTTTTATCACATTGTCATAGTTTCGTCATTTTTGTAAAATCTTGTCAATTTGTTTCAAATAGTTTTTATTATTTTGTTATATTTGTCATATTTATTGCCCACTTTTTTATCACATTTGTCGTATTTTATTCGAAGTTCTATCATTTGTCACTTTTTTGTTTGTCTTATTTTTGTAAAAGTTCTTTAAAATTTTTGTCATTTGGTTTTTAAATTTGATGTTTTATTTTTTCATATTTTTCCACTCTTTTATATTTTAGTTATTATTTTGTCTTATTTTTAAAATATTGGTCATATTTTTGTTTATTTCTTCTACTGCTTTTTTCAAATTTTTTACATTTTTTTGTGAAACTTTTGGCAGATAGTAAATTTTTATATACTTTTCAGGATCTTTCACTAATACCTATATTGTGATAGATTTATGCGATTTCAATTATTCAAACCATTTAGAAGTATGTAGAAGCCGCCATCTTGGATTTCAAGAGGGCGTCGGACACCAAAATTAGACTTCTAATTATTAAGACCTTTCTCACAATACCCTTATTGTGAGGGTTTCATGTGTTTTTCAAAAAGTTACTTTCAGCATTTTAAAGTTGAACGGAGCTGTCATATTGGATTTCAAGATGGCGTCGGACAACGAATTTGAACTTCTATCCACACGTATTGTGGGTTGTCTATTGCCAGTCCCAATTCGTTTTCAATGAAAAAGACTGATACTACGTTATTTACAAAAAACCGTGCTTAAAAAACCCCGAACTTTTCATAACCATCAAAAACGGTGATGCTTATTAAACAAACTTTTTAAAAACGATTTTTTTTTAGAAATCATGATTTTTGGTGAAAAATACCAGAGTGACTATTTTCAGTGTATGTCCGAATGAACTCTGGATGGATTCGCACGATCGAGCAGGTTCTTTGCGTGAAAAATTGCTTGCTCTGTGGCCGAACGATGTTTTTTTTTCAACGTGTTTCAATGAGAAGCGGTTTTTCGAATGAATTGAGAACTCGCTTCGCAGGTTGCTTCGCGCCCTCTTGTTCCTCGACTTCAGGAACAAGGTTTCCGAAATCACAGAAAAAATCTGTATTTTCACAGAATTTTGAGCAAAATTTCGTCACACAATCTGTGTCACAGATTACAGAATTTTCAAAAATTTCAAAACACTCACAGATTTAAAAAAAAAAATTGTAAAAATTTCCTAAATTATAAATTTTCAAGTCTCTTCCGACTTTCTATTCCTGACACTTTTTCATTAAAATATGAAATCAAGGTAAAGTAAATTTTTTTTCTATTAAAACTGTAAAAATTCACAATTTGTTGATGTTTCTAATGAATTCCTAGGGAACTTCATAAAGTTGCGTCACAGAAAGCCGTCACAGAATTTTATGTTCAAATCACAGAATTTGAATTATTTTTTGTCATAAACACAGAATTTTCACAGAAACCTTGTTTAGGAGTTTGTAGCGACTGATGGATTTCCATAAGAACATTTTGCAATAAAAACTAAAATCAGTTACTTGTTAAAAGCATTCATCCGACAACATCATTCATATTTGAATAAGGCCGGAACAAATTTCTAATCCTTCTTTTGTCACTCGGAGTTAGAACATCGTGAGGGAAGAGGCAATAAAAAATAATGCGAAAAACAAATAAATTGGAATAAATTGCACAAAACCTTGTATGCAACAAAATTGCATACTATCTCATTGCACAAAACCTATAAATCAAGTAATATTTCATCTAAAAATTCAATAAAATCAAGAAAACACTTGGTGAAATAACTTCAATCTTCCAAAATTTGTTTTTTGTTCTTGTAATCTTTCAGATGCTTGAAATTTTTTTCGAAATTTCCATGGATTATTTAAAACTTTATTTATTTTTGAAGAAGGGGGGTGGGGGTGACAAAAGAAGGAATTTATATTTGTTCCAGCCTAATTATGTGGTCTTTATTTATTGTAATTTCATATTTCTCGACATTTTTTAATAATCCAAAAATACATTTTGGTGAATATTTCATAAAAAAAAATATCGTTTATAGACAATGACAAATTAAGGCGACTAGAAATAAATTTAGGTATTTTGATTTGAAATTACTAAGCATTAGTTGATAATACATTTTTAATGGGTTTGAATGAAAATGGTGAAAAAAAAATCACAGCTTCGTTGCTGATCAACTAACAATCAATACTTATGTTCGTTAGAAAAATGAAACCGAAAAGACTTTCCGTCAATAATTGACCGAAAAAGTGGGACATTTGGATCAAAAGTTGGACGGTATGACAAAGGGTAAATAAGTAGGACATGTTTCACCAAATAAGGGTGTCCATTCAAGGGTAAATTTAGTAATTTTTTCTTATTTTTTATCAAAGAGTTTTGCTTTTATGTATGAGTGATCAATTTTATGTTTACCCAAATATAAATAAGGTTTTTTGGTAAAAGAGTCTCGATTTAAAAAGTTAAATATTGAAATTCCAAATTTAATTCAACTTTCTTGGGATCAAACTCAAAATTATAACATATTTAAGTAATGCTAAAAATGAGAGAATTAGTTTTTTTGATTGAGGTATATATATTTTTTCTTTGAATCCAAGTTTCACATCCATCTGTCGGATGACGAACTTCGTTCCATTTCAGTGCAATGCAACATCGACATAATTTTATCGACATCCATTTTATATTTCTTGACTAAAACTGGAACATTTTATGGAAGGTTGCCATTTGGAAAAAAAACCAGCTTAATAACGGCCGTTTCATGATTCGGTTTTTTTTTCTAACATGGATGGCTTTCGTGGTTCCATAAATCATTTTCAAAACGCACCAGCCCGAGTGTTCATTAGTAATAGTAAGAGGAGCAAGGAGCGAAGAAGTGGAAGAACAATTTTGGGGAGAGCGCAAACCATTCATGGCTTTGTTCATTCACCATCCCTCAATTCCTTGGAGTAGAGTATTTTTTCCGTTTGCTTCGGTTCCAAAACACATTAAAAGGCGTTTTTGTTTTCCGAATGAAGAGGAAAATGTACAAAGGCGAGAACGCTTGAACCTGGAAAACGATAGGATGGCGTGCTGGAAAAGTGTTTAATAGCCGATAAGTATTCGGTCCAAAAGGTGGGTGATTGTTTTCACAGAACTTTATCATTCCATTTTCGAACCTCGAATGGGTGCCCGAAGTTTTTTCGTAATGTGACGTTAGTTTATTTTTTTGATATTGATGGGGAAAATAATTATCTCGAGTGTTCTTACAACTTAAAACCAACTGACGAGGAAACCATTTCCATTCATGGAAAAAAAAACTTCATAAACAATTTTAAAGCTTCATAATCTTATAACCAGTCAAACAAATCTGAACGGTGTTGTATTTCGTCAAAATGCTGTTTGCGTGTCGTCGTCGTCATCGCACGCCCAATATTCATGCAATGGGATAACTTTCGAGGTTTGGGCGCAAGAAAAAGGGAAAACAGCGATCCTACTATGGTTGCCAAGATGAAGTAACGGCTGCTATCAATTTTGCTCCTTTACGATCAGTCATCAATCAAACCAGCCGTCATTAAGAATGAAGTTAAAGCAAAAAAAAAAAACTAACGTAGCTCTGAGTGGTCTTCCGGAAGTCTGCCTTTTAAAGTCTTTAGCGATTAGCGAAAAGGCTCTTGAAACAAATGAATTTATTATTAGGTAGAGGGAGAAATCAATTAAAAAATATCATTTAAGAACTATTGTTTCTACAATAAGAACCTTTTCAAGAATAAAGCTTAAAATAATAAAAAAAACAAATTGAGCCTACAAAAACATTTAAAAATATGAAACAAAAAAATTAAGGAAAGCAAACAAGTCCTAGAGCAAAGGAATTTTTTTGGCTCAAAGTCCAGCAGGATAAACAATTTGCATTGTTGAGTTTGTCTTTCGTCACGTTAAAGAAAAACGACCGTTTTACCTGGATCCACTTTTTTTTTTCCTGTCACTCATTAAAACATTCCTGCCCACCTACGCTACGGGAACAGGTTTTGTTTGGTTTTTCTTCTTTCATCTTTTTTCATCATTTTTTTTCTTCTCCTTTCAGAGAGTTCCTGCGGTAACAATAGGATAGACGATTATCAAAGTCAAAAAGGTATGTTTGTATGTTTAAACTCGTTTTTTTCAAGCACAAATTCTGACAATATTCTACAACAAAGCATAAAATATGGTCTTATTTTTTATTTTTTATACACAAATATTTTTGAAATAAAAACTCAAAATAAAACACAAGAATTTGTGCAGAAATGTTCCACATAAAACAACGGGGGGCAACAACGACGTTGTCAAGAAACAGAAACACTCTATAAATTATAAGTTAGCCTTCAACTCCATTTTACCTCAAATCAAAACACTGACAGGTAAATATAAACATAATATCAAAAGTAAACAAATAATTATAAACTGTGGTACAGACGATCGCTATTTAAGTTAGTTTTAATTTGTTTAGTTAAATGGAAATTTATAGTGAAATAAATTAAATTTAAGGTCCGCTGAAAAGGAGTGAAAAGCCAAAAGTATTTCGAAACGTCTGGACCAACTGGCAAAGAATTCTGTGGTTATTTATTCGCAGAAACAAGTCAATAATTAAAACAAACAACTTATCGCGGCGATAAGACCATTAAACGAACATAGAAAAAAAACTGATCGAAAGACATATCTTTAATTATTTCACAGCAAGTTGATTCATCATCTAGGCGTTGTTTTGTTCATATCTTTTTCATGATCTATGAAGGGTAACAAGGTGAAATTAAAATAATGTTAAGCGTCTTTCAGCTGATATTCATTAATTATAAATTTTTTTGGTCAAACAAAATTTAAAGTAACTTCAAATTGAATGCATATTTTGGACATCAATACAGCCTTTGCCACATCCCGATCAGGAGAGAAAAACAAAAAAAATCAAGATGAAATATTTTGATTTTCAGTGTTTTACCTCTTTTGATGGAGGAGAACTTCGTACTCGTAAGATGTCGAAATATCTAAAGTTATATTTAATAAGTCTTGGCAACCACAACTTTATAATATCAACCGTTAATATAATTAAAAGAAAATTAATATAACATACCCAGATAGGAAATATCAAGGATGGGCAGGCATCCGTTTGAGTGCCATGAAATTCGCCGATGAGAATCCATATAAATTTACCTGGTGGATTTTTATGGATATTTTTAGAATTTTTATGGATCGGAACCGGACTATTGGAATTCACAAAGGGAAGCGTACAATCAATAAATTTCAACATAAAGCTTTCAGAAGTGAGTTTGAAAAAATGCATTTATCAAAAGAAGATATATTTCTGTTTTCGAGAAAAGTAATAAATGCCATATCAAAATTAAAAGTGAATCTATATATATAAAAAGCCATTTCTGTGGGTTTGTTTGTTTGTTTGTTTGTCCTCTATAGGCTCAGCCGTCTTAAGAGCTAAAGAGCTGAAATTTGGCATGGATGCTTATTAGGGCCAGGAATGATGAAAAATGTTTTCAGAATTTCGGTTGACCCCTTCTAAAGGGGGTCGTCCATACAAGACAAATATTGTTTTCGCGTTATTGACGTTATTTTTCGTCGGATCGTGATGAAAATTTGCACATGAGGGTTTTGAAAGATAAGAAATCGATTTCAGGTATTGAATTTGGGGTCAGGGGTCGGCAAAAGGGGTCTTCCATAATAACATTTCATTATTTTTGTGATATTTACGTTATTATTCATTGGATTGCGAAGAAAATTTGCGCTCGGATGTTTTTAGGGACGGGCAATCGATTGCCGGTATAAAAAATTTTGTAAGGGGTCAGCCAAAGGGGTCGTCCGTATTCACTGTTCGCTATTTTTGTGATATTGACGTTATTATACATCGGATTCACATGAAAATTTGTACACGAGAGTTTCGAATGACAAGCAATCAATTTCAGGTATCGAATTCAGTGTAAGGGGTCGGCAAAAGGGGTCGTCCATATTAACTTTTAAATATTTTTGTGATATTGACGTTATTATTCATCTTTTTGAGAAACAAATTTGCGCTCGGATATTTTTAGGGACATGCAATTGATTGCATTTTGTGTGAGGGGCCGGCAAAGGGGGTCGTCCATATTAACTGTTCGCTATTTTTGCGATATCGACGTTATTATACATCGGATTCAGAAAAAAATGGTACATGGGAGTTTCGAATGACAAGCAATCGATTTCAGGTCGGCGTGAATTCAGTGTAAGGGGTCAGCCAAAAGGGTCGTCCATATTAACTTTTCACCGAATTTTTTTGCGATATTGACGTTTTTATGCAATGGATTGTTTTGAAAATTTGCACACGGGAGTTTTGAGGGAAGGGCAATAGATTTCAGAAATCAAATTTCGTAAAAGAGGCCACCGACCTGCAATGATCGATTCGAAATTTATACACGAGGTTGGGACGGTCAATTGATTTCTGATTTCAATATTTATATCAAAGGACAAAAAAGGGGGTCTTCCATATTAACTGTTATGATTGTTTCAGCAACAATTACGTGAGTTTGTATCGCATCAAGACGAAAATTTATATACGGGGTTTTTTTTGGCACGGTCAATTGATTCCTGATTTCAAATTCAGTATCAAACGACAGAAAAAGTAATCGAATATATAATATGTTCCACATTTTTGCAATGATTGCTCAACAATGCATTCGAAAATGCGTCTGGAAAATGCCTGACAATTGAGATTCATTCAAACTGTTCATGGAATATTCTAAATCGAAAGCGAAACGGAGTTCGTATGGGATCAGCTAGTAAGATATAAATATCTCGCTGAGATGGGTTTGAATATCAATTTTGAAATGTTCTTCTGTTCGGGAAAATTTGTTTTTTTTTTCGTATATGCGAGAGAGATTTCAGAGCCAAATTTTTCAAATTTAAGCAAAATAGGTTATTTGGTTTTCCCTTAGTTTTGAAGGAAGGTTTCAGTGCATAAAAATCTTAACAGTTTTTTTTCGACACCCTGGGGAATGGATAAATATATTTGAAATCATAAATTTTAAATCAAAAATCAATTTTCCCTTATTTCAGACAGTTTTAGCATAGATGAAAGATTTTTTTAAACCTTTTTTTTTCGTTTATTCAATTCAGAAGAACAGACGAACTCGGATGTGCAAATAATAAATTTGAAAGAAAGGAATTATCACTTTTTTAGATTTTGGTTAAAACGTTGTGCAGCTTTTTTCATAAAAAAATCGGAAACTCACAAAACTGTCAAAAATAATTATGAGTTTATGATTTATTTTTTCCTTAAATGTGTGTTGATTTTATTAAAGTTATAAACTTCTAAAACAACAACTACTTGAAAAAAAAATTTAATGAAAAGCATCCAATTCAGTGCTTACTTTTCATATGATTGAATATAATGTAGAAATATAATTTTTCAACAATTTCAAACGGTTTCTTCTCTCGCAACTTTAGAATTCTTGCTTTTTGAATCGCGTAATTTCTAAAGCAACTCGTTGACCAAATTTAATGCAAGATTTAAATTCAGGACGTGATATTCTTTGAAAATCATTTTTTTTTGTAACATTGGCACCGAAAAGCTGTGCCATTCTCAGTTTACCTGTATATGAAACCTTAAAAAGTATAAAAATATACCTTGAAATATTTCTAGAACTCAAAATCTGCTATCGTTACTCAGATTCTAAAAATCGATTTATTTGATTTAGAAAACAAACTAAAAAATGAGATAAAAGATAAACATCAAACATTATTTATAGGACTAAAAAGTCTGACGTTCTTTTTAAATTTTTGAAATGCGCAAAAACTGTTTAATTCACATAAAAGTGTACGTTTAAAGTTAATGATAATATTCTTGTTTTCGGATAACGAAGCAACACAAATAGAAACTTCTTATTGGAGGCAATGCAGTGTATGTCGTCAAAAAAATCAAATAATTTAATCTAAAATTTCAAATTGAGTAAAAAATAGTTTAGTCTTAAAACTGGATTCACTTTTTGATTTTTTTGCAAATCTTTCAATCTTTTCAAAAAAGTTCAGAAGCTCAAAGTTGAAGCAAATACCTAATTTTTCAGGAATTCATTCAAAAATTACATTTTAAAGTGATATCTATAAAAAATGCAGAATCATAAGTACGAACTTTCAAAAAACAATAAATTTCAAGTGAATTTTTTATGGTTATCACTTTAGAATATAATTTTTGAATTAATTTTTGAAAAAACAACAATTCCCTAGCTTGACCCTTCAGATCTGCAATACGATGTTAGACGAAAAAGATATGAATGAGATAAATTGGCATGTTTTTAAAAGTATGATCCCAAACTTTTGGCCGATATACCATACTAAGAGGTGATTCAAAACTTTTGGACGATAGCTTAAGTGTCTATATTATTGATTGAAAGTACACTCTTAAATTTTTGCACAAAATTATTTTATTGTGTTTTGAGGAGTAAAGACTAAGGATCCTAATGCAACTCAAATTTTGAAATTTGGTTCACCCTATCCCAAGGTGATCTGCTTTAAATATTGAGTGCGATTTTTTGAAAATGTTCTAACTTTAGGTTTAGTTTAAGGTACAAAACAAAAAAATATATATCTGAGCAAAATACCTCATTATCTTTCAAATGAGCTCAGAAGATTTGCAATATGTCCTAAGACGGCTGAGATATGAACGATCAAAATTTGCATTACAAACTGATTAAAAAAAACTATAAAAACTGCTTTCTTTGAAAAATCGTAAAAAGTCTGGATCACGTGTTTTGAAAATATCAACGTCAATTTTTTAATAACTCACATTTTTTAACTATGACTGAAACAATTTTGACGGTTCATTGATTGAAAAGAGCGGATTTTACATAACTTTTTTGACATTTTTTGTTCTAATGATCTTAAGCAAAATTAAAAAATGGAATATTCTTGTACGCAGCATATTGCTTCCGATTTCAGCATTTTTAGGCAGTAAGTGAATTCTTTTTAAGCATTTGAAAGCTTATTTATAGTCTTTTATACGAAGCATGTTTTTTTTGCTTTGACTATAAATAACATAAATATGAGTTGTTTTACCTGATTTTTCCCAGGAAATAATAATTTATTCCGAGGTCTTCAATAATTAAATTTGTGTAGAAATCGAATAAGAAACATCTCTCTTGTTTCGATAGTGATTTAAGTCAGGAGTGTCAAATTGACCCAACAACTAAAACGGGTAATATGGAGAAATAATGTTTTTTTTTTTTATATAAATTTGTTCATAAGACCTCTGCCTGTAAGCATTAAAAATGACCTTAACGGGTTAATTCCTAAAAAAAAAGAAAAAAAATTAGACGCATTTCATGCGTATGTACCGCTCACAAGTGGTTTTTAACCGTTTTCGAATATAAAAATCCCCAAATCGTTAATAATTTCGAAAATTCTTCAAAAAACCATTTGAAGAAATAGAAAAAAAAGTTATAACATGTTTATACAGTTTTGATTATCAATTTTTTTTTCTAACGAAAAGAATCAAGATTTTCTTTGGAAATGACGAGACGATTCCGAAAAACTAAATTTCATTTAAAAAAAACCCGATTTAATACACTTAACAGTGGATTGGAGCCTTTCTAACAGAGTTTAAATTATATTTGGAAATATATAAAATAATATAGAATATACATGATAGATTCCTTCCCTCTGAATCATATAAGTATGATTTCAGATATTCAAACACGAAAAATTCCAATCTCAATATAAAAACCCGATTTAATACACTTAACAGTGGATTGGAGCCTTTCTAACAGAGTTTAAATTATATTTGGAAATATATAAAATAATATAGAATATACATGATAGATTCCTTCCCTCTGAATCATATAAGTATGATTTCAGATATTCAAACACGAAAAATTCCAATCTCAATATAAAAAAATGATGCCTGATACGTTTTTTTGGGGAAAAGCGAACTGGTATGTAAGGAGCTCATTTTATGTATGGAAAGAATGGTATTTAAACAGTAGAATTTCCAAGATTTATAACACGCTGAAATGGTGCCGTGGTAGCAACCAGAACTTTCACGTTGCTGGTCACGGTTCGAATCTTACTGTTTTTTTATGCTTTTTTTTTACTGAATAAGTAAAACCAACTACAATATTGATGGATAGCCGTGACGCGTGCCCTAGCATGATACCTTTTTTAGAGCTCAACCATGCATAGAGGAAAAATTCCCACAAAAGGAGGGGAAAGTAATATGACTATTAAATGATTAATCTCATTCTGTAAACTAAATCTGAAATCTTATTCTGATTCTAAAGTTTGAATTTTGAGTTACAACACTTAGTCTAATATTTGAATATAAGTTCCAATTTCAAATTCCAGGTTGATCTTTAATCCAAATTCTTAATCAGAATTCTAAATCTGAATTCTCAATCTGAATTCTGAATCTGAACTCTGAATTTGAATTCTAAATCTGTATTCTGAATCTGAATTCTGAATCTGAATTCTGAATCTGAATTCTGAATCTGAATTCTGAATCTGAATTCTGAATCTGAGTTCTGAATCTGAATTCTGAATCTGAATTCTGAATCTGAATTCTGAATTCTGAATCTGAATTCTGAATCTTAATTCTGAATCTGAATTCTGAATCTGAATTCTGAATCTGAATTCTGAATCTGAATTCTGAATCTGAATTCTGAATCTGAATTCTGAATCTAAATTCTGAATCTGAATTCTGAATCTGAATTCTGAATCTGAATTCTGAATCTGAATTCTGAATCTGAATTCTGAATCTGAATTCTGAATCTGAATTCTGAATCTGAATTCTGAATCTGAATTCTGAATCTGAATTCTGAATCGGAATTCTGAATCTGAATTCTGAATCTGAATTCTGAATATGAATTCTGAATCTGAATTCTGGATCTGAATTCTGAATCTGAATTCTGAATCTGAATTCTGAATCTGAATTCTGAATCTGAATTCTGAATCTGAATTCTGAATCTGAATTCTGAATCTGAATTCTGAATCTGAATTCTGAATCTGAATTCTGAATCTGAATTCTGAATCTGAATTCTGAATCTGAATTCTGAATCTGAATTCTGAATCTGAATTCTGAATCTGAATTCTGAATCTGAATTCTGAATCTGAATTCTGAATCTGAATTCTTAATCTTGTAAATCTCATTTTGATTGTTTTGCATCACACGGTTTTCAACATTGAAATTTCTTTCATCCAAATTTTTTTTTATGATTTCGGATTTTACAACTTTTAATAGTATGGTTTTACCCCTAAAAGTATGCAGCAAACTTAATTTCAGAAAAATTGTGAAAAAAAGTTTTCACAAAACAAAATCGTGTTTTCATGCGTAATGATCTTTAAGTCATCGCAAATTTATCAAAAACTGTGCAAATTGGTATTCTTGGAGAAACAATTCCAGAATTGAAAATTGATAAAGTGAGGAGAAATTTTACGGATGATGAAAAGAGCGAAAGAACATTTTTGCAAGGAAAATTTATTAACGTACACCATACTTTACCTCGCAACATCCAGCTTCATCAATTTTTAATTCTGATATTCTTTCTCCATGAATCTAAATTTTTCACCGATATGCCGAAAATAAATTTACAAAAATTCTGAATCTGAATTCTGAATCTGAATTCTGATTCTGAATTCTGAATCTGAATTCTGAATCTGAATTCTGAATCTGAATTCTGATTCTGAATTCTGAATCTGAATTCTGAATCTGAATTCTGAATCTGAATTCTGAATCTGAATTCTGAATCTGAATTCTGAATCTGAATTCTGAATCTGAATTCTGAATCTGAATTCTGAATCTGAATTCTGAATCTGAATTCTGAATCTGAATTCTGAATCTGAATTCTGAATCTGAATCTGAATTCTGAATCTGAATTCTGAATCTGAATTCTGAATCTGAATTCTGAATCTGAATTCTGAATCTGAATTCTGAATCTGAATTCTGAATCTGAATTCTGAATCTGAATTCTGAATCTGAATTCTGAATCTGAATTCTGAATCTGAATTCTGAATCTGAATTCTGAATCTGAATTCTGAATCTGAATTCTGAATCTGAATTCTGAATCTGAATTCTGAATCTGAATTCTGAATCTGAATTCTGAATCTGAATTCTGAATCTGAATTCTGAATCTGAATTCTGAATCTGAATTCTGAATCTGAATTCTGAATCTGAATTCTGAATCTGAATTCTGAATCTGAATTCTGAATCTGAATTCTGAATCTGAATTCTGAATCTGAATTCTGAATCTGAATTCTGAATCTGAATTCTGAATCTGAATTCTGAATCTGAATTCTGAATCTGAATTCTGAATCTGAATTCTGAATCTGAATTCTGAATCTGAATTCTGAATCTGAATTCTGAATCTGAATTCTGAATCTGAATTCTTAATCTGAATTCTGAATCTGAATTCTGAATCTAAATTCTGAATCTGAATATGAGTTCTGAATCTGAATTTTGAATTCTGAATTTTGAATCCTGAATTCTGATTCCTAAACCTGTATCCTGAATTTGAAAACTGAATCTGAATTCTGCATCTGAAATTGAATCTAAATTATGTATGAGTATGTAGAAATGAAAAAAAAAAACATAAATTCATTCTTCAACACGAGTAAAAAAAACGAGGGTCATAAGATCTTCATATAAATTCCCCCCCAACGCAGTTTCCTGTACGGCTCTGCATTTTGTTGACACCCGGCATGGCTTTAGACACTATAATTTCATAAATGAAATTATAATGTCTATAGGCATGGCGGACTCTGAAGGAAACGCCCATCCGCCATTTGCTGCATTGAAAAGCAAGAAGTGTAAGATATAAACACTGTTGCCGTATTTGCCCCAGCAGACTGAGAAACTGCCCAGACCACGGTGCGTCTTAGTAATGCCTTTTACCTATTTGAGTTTGAGCCGCTTTCAATCAAGCGTGCCGATGGTTTATTGGATAGCGCTTGCAACTTGGGATCTGAAGGGTTTTGGTTCAATTCTCGAGTTAATAAAAATATTATTTTTTTATTTTGATTATCTTCAATTTATAAATGATTGCTGGTGCTGCTGCTTCGAGGCGCCACTAGCAACTTTTTTTTATGCCATAATAAGTATGATATGTATTTGGTAAAGAAAACGGTTTCAACTATTTTGTTTTTTTCCCGTTTTTGAAAGGGTTGTGTAGAAAAAAAAATGCATTCTTTTGAGACTAAAATCATTTTAATTGTGCAGCCCAGTTTCGCAAAAACGTTCTAGACATTTTTAAAATGGCACATACAAATCCACGGACATCAACAGAACTCGTCGAGCTGAGTCGATAGGTACCTATAAAGGTATGTCTAAGACCCATAATTAATGATCTCTCAAATCGACCGATAACCAAACCTTTCTGTTAGAAAGGCAAAACGATTGAAATCCAGTTACCACAGCGCGAATGAGTGAATACACTTAACAATATTTATTTATTTTTTTGTCAAAATTTCTAAGAAAATATGCTGTGAAAGCTGTCTTGAATCTTACGATAGTCGGTTTTTTCACAAAAAGAACAAAATTTGGTTAATTTTTTTTTTATATAAATTTCAGTTTAAAAAAAATTCAAATTATTGTAAATTTTTTTTTGTGAATATTCAAATATAGATTGTGCCAAACAGTAGTAACAGTAGTACGATACCTCGTTATGAGGATATTTAAGCGTGAGTCAAAATAATGAAAAAGTTAGAAAAAACTACTTAAAATTTTAGATCCAACAAGTCAGAAAAACAAAATATCGCTTTCAAAGTGTACACAAAATTTGAAGCCTTTAAAGAATTGTTCAGAAATGCTTGAAATTTTTTGACGTGTATTCAGTTCACAACCCATGTCTAAAGTGAGTGAATTCACGACACATTTTTAAAAAGGCATAATTTCATTCAAACGGGGTAACATCTTTGATCAACATGAAATTTTTCCACATGATCATCAATAACTAAGTCTAGAGTTAAAACATCTCAAAACTTTTATTTACGTTTAAAAACCTAAAAGTTGCGTTTCAAATTGAGAAAAACTGGGTTTGTTTTTTTTTAAACTTCAAATGTAAGTGAAAATGTTATTTCAAAATCATGAAATATCTTTCGAAGGCTCGCAAACAAACACCCTTCCTGATGAAATCAAAGCGTTTAGAAGCAGCAAAATGATTTATATGACAGATCAACTTTTTCTTTGGTAAATTTATAGTTTTGGTGTAATTTTTTGTTGTATTTTGAGGTATATTTTTGACATTTAATAATAGAGACGTTTTCCAAGAGTAAGCCAGTCTAGGACAAAAGGCTCGAAACCCTATGAAATGGTATAGTTTGAAAGAAAAATTAAAGGAAGAAAACATTTCTTTTTTTTTTTGCTAAAATTTTAAAAGCAATTTTTAAAAATTTAGCCCCTTAATTTATGTAGCATCATTGTTCATCTTTTGATTTCAATTGTTCTTCGGTTTCTACACATTAAGGTCCACGATGTTGTTTTTTTTGGACCACGAAAAAATCTTAACAAGAAACACCGAAATTCAGCATTGTATTTCTCAGAATTCACCAGACCAATAATTTCAAATTTAATATCTTTGAGCAAACGTTTGTGTTGTGTTTAATTTCGTAGAGTTTTATGATTATTTTTATATGATTTGAATTTGATCCGAACTGCCTTAGTTCATAAATGACTAGCATTTGTAAATATTATGAAGGCGTTTTGTCTCCTTTATGATCTAGAAAACTCGTTTAATCCATCAAAATAGAGACTGATCAATGTTACCCCAAAGCATCAAATGCCAAACAAATTTTAAATCAAATTTCAAGTTATCTAATAAATTTCTTCGACTATGTCTTACGTTCATAGGAGGTTTTAAAAATATGAAACATATCACATTCCACTATCAAGAAAATAATCTAGAAATATTGAAAAAAAAAGTAATCAAACTTCCCCCTTTTACGGTAATTAATTCGTCTATAACTTGTTTTAGGAAATCAGCAGAAATTCAAGGTGATTTGCTCAATTCTAGCGTGAATTAACGTCTCAAAAGTAGGTAATCGAGCTCAACACAAATACATAAAATTTTGAAAACCAAATCGTAATCATTTGAAAGATGATTTAATTTTTGACCGTTTGCTATAATTTATTTCATTCTACAGTAAATTGGTTGACTTCTAGAATGGTAACAAATCTGAAAAATTCAGAAAAGTAAATTCACGTCACGGTGGAATGTGTATGTGGTGAATTTAATCATAATTTTCCCGTTCAGAATGCCTTCATCATTTCGCGTAATCAGCAGAAACTCTCCGAAAGTACAGTACCGTTCATAATTATATAGAAATTGGAAGCACGCGCACTGTCACTTCGACTTTGAACTTCCATAACTTTTGACTCTGATGATATTTTTTTATCAAATTTTCTGCGTTAGATAGATCATTTATCACACTATTATATCACAAAATTTTAGCTTTCTGGAGTTTGTGTGGCCTGAGATACAGTAATTCTACGAAAATCGTACATTTTGGACTTTTCTCATTCATACTGCAATATCGCAGGAACTACACGACCTTTTTTGTTGAAATTTTGTAGAGTGATTGTTGAAATATAAAGTAAGCATGTCTGAAGTTTTTGAAAAAAATTATCGATGGGATCAAAAGTTACGGGAGGTACAATTTTTCAGGCATGACCCTAAAAATGCAATTTCTATAGAATTTTGGACGATTTATGAGAACATAATCGTTTCCATCCACAAATCAGTCAAAAATGTCTGGCAAAAGCAATGATGAAATGAAAAAATGAAATTAAAGATCTATTTGTGTTTTGAAATCAGAATCTCACAATATTGTTTTGATTTTTTGGTTGAAATAGATCTACTGGTTGTTAAACATAAAATAGGACTTTTCTATGAAAACAATCGTCCAAAATTCTATAGAAATCGCATTTTTAGGTTCATGCCTGAAAAGTTGTACCTCGCGTAACTTTTGATCCCATCGATAAAACTTTTCAAAAACTTCAGACATGATAGCTTTACATTACAACAATCACTCGGCAAAATTTCAACAAAAAATGTAGCGTATTTTCTGAGATATTACAGTTTGAATGAGAAAAGTCCAAAAAGTCCGATTTTCGTAGAATTACTGTATCTCAGGCCACACAATTTCCAGAAAGCTAAAATTTTGTGATATAATAGTGTGATAGTTGATCTATCTAACGCAGAAAATTTGATCAAAAAATATTATCGGAGTCAAAAGTTATGGAAGTTTAAATTCGAAGTGACATTGCGCGTGCTTCCAATTTCTATACAATTATGAACGGTACTGTATGTCGAAGCTTATGTTACGTAATCCCATAAGCCGTGGAGAAATGCGTACGATGTTTTAGAAATTCATTACAAGGTGAGTTTCCGTGGAAATTATTTTATTTTCTATTCATTGATCGCCTTTCGAAGACATTGAATTATTTCCCTTTAAATGATTCCCAAATTCTAAGAACAAGATTTAATCAATTTGCTCGTTTCCTTATATAAATTTCAAAGGAAAGTTCAGGACACGGGATTTAATTTCCGTTTATAAATAGCGCTCGCAGTCGCCGGTGGGGGCCGGACATTCGGCCGAAGGCCGATAGGCCGAAAGATGTTAGGCCGAAGGTTGCTAGGCCGAATGGGTTAGAAGGCCGACGGATGTTCGGCCGAATAGGACAATAGGCCGAATGGGACATTAGGCCGAAGTTTATTTGGCCGAATATTATTTGGCCGAATGGTCATTTGGCCGAATGGTCATTAGGCCGAATGGTCATTATGCCGAATGGTCACTAGGCCGAATGTTCGTTAGGCCGAATGGTCATTCAGCCGAATGGTCACTAGGCCGAATGGTTATTTGGCCAAATGATCACTAGGCCGAATGGTCATTAGGCCGAATGGTCATTAGGCCGAATGGTCATTAGGCCGAATGGTCATGAGGCCGAATGGTCATGAGGCCGTATGGTCATTAGGCCGAATGGTCATGAGGCCGAATGGTCGTAAGGCCGAATGGTCACAAGGCCGAATGGTCGTAAGAGCGAATGGATGCTAGGCCGAATTTTACACTTGTCTGCATGTTAGGCCGAATGGTCATGAGGCCGAATTGTCATGAGGCCGGATGGTCGTTAGGCCGAATGGCTGTTAGGTCGAATGGCTGTTAGGCCGAATGGACGATAGGTCGAATGTTCATAAGGCTGAATGGTCACAAGGCCGCATGGTTATTACAGTGAATGGTCGTAAAGCCGAATGAACGATAGGCCGTGGTCACAAAGCCGAATGGTCGAATGGCCTTGCATCCATTCGGCCTATCTGTTGATCGGCCTAACATGTAAGAAAGCGATAATATGTCTTATAGGCATAGCATAAATTCGGCCCAACGACCATTCAGCCTAACAACCGTTCGGCCTAGTGGCTATTCGGCCTAACGACCTTCTAGCATCCATTCGGCCTTACGAACATTTGGCCTTACGACCATTCGGCCTATCGTCCATTCTGCCTTACGTCCATTCGGCCTAGCATCCATTCGCCCTTACTACCATTTGGCCCGACGATTATTCATCCTAATGACTATTCGGCCTGACGATCTTTCGGCCCAGCATCCATTCGGCCTTACGACCATTCGGCCTAATGACCATTCGGCCTAATGGCCATTCGGCCAAATGACCATTCGGCCAAATGATCATTCGGCCAAATGATCATTCGGCCTAATGACCATTCGGCCTAATGACCATTCGACCAAATGACCATTCGGCCTAGTGACCATTCGGCCTAGTGACCATTCGGCCTAATGACCATTCGGCCTAGTGACCATTCGGCCTAACGACCATTCGGCCAAATGACCTTTCGGCCTAATGACCATTCGGCCTATCGTCCATTCGGCCTAGTGACCATTCGGCCAAATGACCTTTCGGCCTAGTGACTATTCGGCCGAACATCCTTTCGGCCTAACAGCATTCGGCTGGATAACCGTCGGCCGAATAACCCATTCGGCCTAGTGGCCTGTTCGGCAGATAGCCCATTCGGCTTAATGTCCATCGGCTGAATGACCTTCGGCCGAATGGCTTTCGGCCTCATGACTTTCGGCCGAATGACCCAGCCTCGTCGCCGGTAGCTAGAATTGGTTTGAAATGACTGGTTTCCTGGGATCGATTCTGGAAATCGTTCTAGGGGCCACCCATTCTGTTGTCGGTTTGTGTCGGTAATAAGCGTTAATTAGTGGCAATGGTTCTATTCGTCGCTCGCTAGGCGGAAATTGATCCAATCCTAACCAGAAAACAACACACAAATACACACATAGACTCGTTGATGGTATCGTTACTGTAACCGAGCTCTTTTCAAGAAAGGGGTTTCAGTCTAATTCGGGAAGACGCCATACGGTTTGTGGGCGTGGGCGGTTGACAGCAAAAAAAAGGGTTAAGAGTTATAGCACTCAAACCTGGCGAAGAAGGAGCAGCCGGAAATAAACCTACTGTACTGTGTCATTTCGCGTTTTCGTTTGCCGTTTGTATTAGGACGTCTTCCGGCAGGGCAACTGGCAAAGCAAAAAGGGTTACACCGAAGGCTCATTTTCCGCCTCGGAAAAACGACGCCTAATGGGAACGCTAATTACCAAAAATTTGTCATTTTAAATCATGGATTAAGTCAAGGTGGATGGGTGGCTGGCTGGATGAATGGGTGGAAGTAATGTTAAAATACGAGCCAGGTGAGCATTGAGTGTGCTTGTAATGAAGGTATTCTCTCAGCTCAGGGGTCGTTAAACGCTTTGGCACGATTTGCGCTTATCTTTTATGTACGTGCCGATAATCTTGGGGTTTCTGTTGATTTACGAGCGGCGTGACGGATAAAATTTATAATGGGATTCAAGTGTTGTCGATAATTTGGATTAACCTGACCTTAGGGAAGCAAACAGGGAAAAGCTCATCAAAACAAAGGGACTTGGAAGGAATTGATGCAGTTATCATTAAATTATAATATTTTTTTTTGACCTAGCCGGAAATGAATAAAATATTATCTTTCAACTTCCAATATATTAAAGGCTTGTTATATCTGTAGGAAACGCATAGACTCGAAAACTACTGAGCAAATCGACATGAAAATTGGCATGGAGAAATATTTGGTGCTGGTATTGATTCCTGCGAAGATTGGAGCTCCTCTCTCTATTTCTCTTCTATAAAACGTGGGCCACCATATAACTTTAGGGTAGAAATCAGTAGAAATTATATTTTTGTGAGAAAGTTCTAATAAATTTAGTATGTCAATATTTTTTATGGAGAAAGGATGCATTTTTGTTCGAAAATTACGGGGTTTCCTTGATATTAGAAGCATAGTTTATGACTTTAATTGCAGTGAAAATACCAAAAACAGCTTAACTTTAATCTTTCTAACTTTGAAAAAGCTAGATGCAAATAAATTGTGGCACGTGGGACGCTTGATGTTAACGGATTCTTTCAGTGAAAAAATTCTATGACTGGCGAAAGGTAAAATGTTATTGTTTTCATGCCAACATTGAGGAGGATAACTTACACTGCCGGCCAAAAGTTTGGGATCACCCGCCTAAAAACATGCAAATTTTGATCGTTCATATCTCAGCCGTCTTAGGACATATTGCAAATCTTCTGATCTCATTTGAAAGATAATGAGCAATAGCTATTTCGGAGGTATTTTGCCCATAAATAATGTTTTAGTTTTGCACCTAAAACTTAACCTAATGTTAGAGCATTTTCAAAAAAACGCACTCAATATTCAAAGCCGATCATCTCGCGATAGGGTGGACCAAATTTCAAAATTTGAGTTGCATTGAAATCCTTATTCTATACTTCTCAAAATACAATCAAAAAATTTTGTGCAAAAATTTAAGAATGTACTTTTAATTAATAAAATAGACACTTAAGTTATCGTCCAAAAGTTTGGGATCACCCCTCAGTATGGTGTATTGGCCAAAAACATGCAAATTTATCTCATTCATATCTTTCTCATCTAACATCGTATTGCAGATCTGAAGGGTGCATTTGAAAGCTTAGGAATTGTTGTTTTTCCATAAATTCATACAAAAATTATATTTTAAACTGATAACCATAAACAATTTACTTGAAATTAATTGTATTTTGAAAATTCACACTTATGATTGTGATTTTTTTATGGTTATGGATTTAAAACATAATTTTTTAATGAATTTATGAAAAAACAACAATTCCTAAGCTTTCAAATGCACCCTTCAGATCTGCAATACGATCTTAGATGAGAAAGATATGAATGAGATAAATTTGCATGTTTTTGAAAAAATGATCCCAAACTTTTGGTCGATACACCATACTAGGGGTGATCCCAAACTTTTGGACGATAACTTAAGTGTCTATTTTATTAATTAAATGTACATTCTTAAATTTTTGCACAAAATTTTTTGATTGTGTTTTGAGAAGTATAGCATAAGGATTCTAATGCAACTCAAATTTTGAAATTTGGTCCACCCTATCGCGAGATGATCGGCTTTGAATATCGAGTGCGTTTTTTCGAAAATGCTCTAACTTTAGGTTAAGTTTTAGATGCAAAACTAAAACATTATTTCTGGGCAAAATACCTCCAAAATAGCTATTGCTCATTATCTATCAAATGAGATCAGAAGATTTGCAATATGTCCTAAGACGGCTGAGATATGAACGATCAAAATTTGCATGTTTTTAGGCGGGTGATCCCAAACTTTTGGCCGGCAGTGTACATCGAGAAAAGATGTAATGGTTTTCTTATGCAGTTTATGCGGTTGGGATATGATTTGGTGTCAGTTGAGTTTGACTGTTAACGGTTTTAATTTGCATTTAAAATCTTGAAAAAAACAATTTGGGTGCTTCAAAACAAAGTCAAGAGTAGTGTAAGTCATTGTCAATTAGCTAACTTCAACGTATAAACGCATAAGCGCAACGCATAAATAAAAAAAAATCAGATGGCTACTAACGAAGGAGTGTGAAAAACGTGGCTCCAGAGAGAAATTGAAGTTAGCAGAAAAAGTAGAAGTTTTTTCCATTTGTTTTTTCATAATCAAGCCACTGGATGTAGTTCAACAAGAACTTTCTCATCCGAATCTGAAAAAATTGGAATATAAGCTACAATCATAGTTGTGGCTCCAGAGAGCGTCTATATTTCTAATAACCTTTTAATCGTTCGAAAAGGAAACAGAATTGTTTATTGAAAACAAATTGAAAATATCAATCATCTTAACACACGTTAATATCAATATAATCAAGAGGAAATAAATCGTTTGCTCAGTTTTTTTTTCTCGCGGGAGCTTTTATAACGTCAGTCGTATGCAGCAAAATGTAAACAAACAGGTTTATTTCGAAAAAATACAAAAACTGACATGAACTAGTCGCAACTTTTTTCCAATTAAAATATTTGTAACTTGAACAACATATTCTATATGTAAAATACAAATTTTGAAGTTGTTTTGATAACTTTTGCAGCAGTTTTCTGTGAGTTCCTAAGATATTGGATTTAACGCTGATAAACAATTGGTTCATTAGTGTACTCTTTTGTTTTTGTCCGGTATAAGTGGGTAACTGGATCTATTTTTTTTTACAAAAATTTGTGATTTTTTTTATTTCATGAAATATCAAAAAATAACACAGCAGAAGATAAAAACACCTGAACGTGAATTTTGGTTCGATTGGTGATATGACTACTTTCTTGGATAGTGCTCTATTGGTAGAACTTTGATCGCAAATGATATGCTTGATAACCACCCGTTTTTAAACCTCTTTTATTGCTTGATTTAATAAGACATATAGGAGGTTGGCATTATTATAACGAGCACTTTAAAACCGATGACTTGTCTATAAGTGATTTGATAATAAATGTCAAAATGGACGATGCTTGTTGATGCAGTTTTTTTGCATTAAAGTCAAACGACAGGGTACTTTTCGTATTCGGGGAGAATGCAAAACTTTAATTTAATCAATCTCAAAACTGATGATGAAAACCCTTCCTTAACCTCCAATTTCGATGACCATTTGCTTCAATCGTAGGAATAGCCAAGAACTTTCGCGTTTATCTTTACGCTTTCGAATGGCAATAGTACAAAATTATTGCCAAAATTTTCTTTTCGTCAAAGTATTAATAGTCACACATATTTACTGGCTTCATTTTGTAGAAGTTCTATGAGTATTGGATCACTTATTTCACTCGTTTACAAATTTTATACAAGGGCGGTCGCTTAGGATAGTCATGTCCATGGCTAACACCCCCCCCCCCCCATCCCCCCCGTATTTTTTTTGGTTGTTGGAAGCCTTATTCATCATCTATCACAACTTTACTGCCTACATAAAATGCTTTATTTTAAAAAATACATGCTTTCTGTTGTAGAACTTTCATTCACAGGATCCGTCGTAATTTTTCCCAAAATTGGTGCGAATGGATGCAATATGGCATGGAAAAACAGACTGCAATTACAAACTAAATTAAGTAAAAATTGAAATTAACCATGTTCTAACATATTTACCCTTGGGACTGGATTTCTGCATTTAAAAATCTGTATTTCGGAACTGAACAGAACAAATCAGGCTACTTTTACAAAGCTCTATAGAAAATCAGAAAAAAAAATCATTGGTTAGATTATGTATAAACGGGAAAAATTAAAACCATCTTACCTATGTTTTGCAAATATGTTGTAAAAATTTAATGAAGTGAATGCAGTTTTATATTTGAACCGTCAAGAACTGCTCAATTTCCTAAAAAAATTTCACAACTAGCTTTTGTTTTGATTCAACTAATATTATATCAACTTTCTTATGCACTGATGAAAAATTGTTTTTTGAATTATTTTTGTCTCAGGCAATTTCGGTCATTTTCGTTTATATCTCTACATTCAGTTAAAACTTTACTCACACGAAAGAAGGAGAGAGCTATATTGGTTATCATTATATTTGCTGATTGTCATCATTTTCAGGTGTGAATCTGAAAAATCGTTTGTAGTCTTTCGAAAACAAATTTATAATTTGTATTATTTCCGCAAAGGAAGAGAATAATGTGAAAACAAGTTATTAAACTTATCAAATTAAAAATTCATGTTTAAAGTTTATTGTCCTTTTCAGTTCCTGGATAACATTTGAACCATCCGGAAAGGATAAGTGTTGATCATCGCCAATGCACAATGGGGAAAAAGTGTACAAACCGCGAAGAAATTCAATATCTTTCGTGCTACATGACCCAAATCTATGGAAATATACTTTTCTTTTGTGAAAATTTCCGGAAAATTGATTGGACATAGTTTCAAACGCCGCACAAGCTTACGAACGGAGATATAGTGCATTTTTAACCCCTAATTCCCCTATATTTTGTAAACATTCCAGAAAAACACTGATTCGAACCAGATAATTTTGAACGAAAACAGACCTATCGTGTGTAATTTTTTCTGAGGAATCGAATGAAGGCTGTTCTGGCCTCCGCACGCTTCAGAAAATGGAGTTATGGCTGTTTTTACCCTCAATTCCCCTATATTTTTCGATTATTTCAGAAAAAAGAAATTCGAACTTGAAAATTTTGAACCAAATGGGTTGTATCTTGTGTGATTTTTTCCGAGAAATCGATTGAATGGTGTTTGAGCCCCCACACGCTTTGGAAAATGGAGTTATGGCTGTTTTACCCTAAATTCCCCTCAATTTTTCAAATTGTTAAGAAAATCCATGTTCAGACTTGAAAATTTGTAATCTTTTGGGACGTATCTTGTGTAATTTTTTCCGAGGAATCCAATAATGGCTGTTTGAGCCACCGCACGCTTCGGAAAATGAAGTTATGGCTGTTTTTACCCTCAATTCACCTACATTTTTCAATAATTTAAGAAAAAAGCATGTTTGGACTTGAAAATTTTGAACCAAATGGAATGAATCCTATGTGATTTTTTCCGAGGAATCCAACGAAGCCTATTTGATCCACCGCGTGGATAAGGAACAGGAGTTATGACTATTTTACCCTCAATTGCCCACCATTTTTGAAATAGCTTAAAAAAGCATGTTGAGACCAGATAATTATGAACCAAAAGTAAAGTATTTTGTGGAGTTTTTTCCGAGGAATCGAATGAAGGCTGTTTGAGCCGCCGCACGCTTCGGAAAATGAAGTTATGGCTGTTTCACTTTCAATTCCCCTACAGTTTTCAATGGTTTCAGAAATTTTGAACCAAATGGGTTGTATCTTATGTAATTTTTTCCAAGAAATCCAACGAAGCTAATTTGAGCCACCACACGGATTGGAAACAGAAGTTATGGCTGTTTCACCCTCAATTTCCCTACAATTTTCAAATAGCTCAGAAAAAGCATGTTCGGACTCGAAAATTTTGAACCAAATGGAACGTATCATGTGTGATTTTTTTCGGGGAATGCAACGAAGCCTATTTGACACACCGCACACATCGGAAACAGGAGTTATGGCTCTTTTACCCTCTATTCCCTTTCATTTTTTCAAAAAGTTCGGAAAAACCATGATCGGACTTGAAAATTTTGAACTTAACGAGACTTATCTTATGCAATTTTTTCCGAGGAATTCAATGAAGCCTGTTTGAGCCACTGCACGCTTTGAAATAGTGAGTTATGGCTGTTTTTACCCTCGATTCCCCTACATTTTTCAATGATTTCAGAAAAATGTAGGGGGATTGAGGGTAAAAACAGCCATAACTCACTATTTCAAAGCGTGCGGTGGCTCAAACAGGCTCAAATAGGCTTCGTTGGATTCCTTGGAAAATAAAAATGAGATACAACCCATTTGGTTCAAAATTTTCAAGTCCGACCATGATTTTTTCTGAAACCATTGAAAACTGTAGGGGAATTGAGGGTAAAAACAGCCATAACTCCATTTTCCAAAGCGTGCGGTGGCTCAAACAGGCTTCATTGGATTCCTCGGAGAAAATCACACAAGATACGTCCCAAAAGATTCAAAATTTTCAAGTCCGAACATGCGTTTTCTTAACAATTTGAAAAATGTAGGGGAATTGAAGGTAAAACAGCCATAACTTCATTTTCCGAAGCGTGCGGTGGCTCAAACAGCCTTCATTCGATTCCTCGGAAAAAATTCCACAAAATACTTTACTTTTGGTTCATAATTATCTGGTCTCAACATGCTTTTTTGAGCTATTTCAAAAATGGTGGGCAATTGAGGGTAAAACAGCCATAACTCCTGTTCCTTATCCGTGCGGTGGCTCAAATAGGCTTCGTTGGATTCCTCGGAAAAAATCACATAGGATTCATTCCATTTGGTTCAAATTTTTCAAGTCCGAACATGCTTTTTTCTTAAATTATTGAAAAATGTAGGGGAATTGAGGGTAAAAACAGCCATAACTTCATTTTCTGAAGCGTGCGGTGGCTCAAACAGCCTTTATTGGATTCCTCGGAAAAAATTACACAAGATACGTCCCAGAAGACTACAAATTTTCAAGTCCGAACATGATTTTTCTTAACAATTTGAAAAATTGAGGGGAATTTAGGGTAAAACAGCCATAACTCCATTTTCCAAAGCGTGCGGGGGCTCAAACAGCATTCATTCGATTTCTCGGAAAAAAATCACACAAGATACAACCCATTTGGTTCAAAATTTTCAAGTTCGAATTTCTTTTTTCTGAAATAATCGAAAAATATAGGGGAATTGAGGGTAAAAACAGCCATAACTCCATTTTCTGAAGCGTGCGGAGGCCAGAACAGCCTTCATTCGATTCCTCAGAAAAAATTACACACGATAGGTCTGTTTTCGTTCAAAATTATCTGGTTCGAATCAGTGTTTTTCTGGAATGTTTACAAAATATAGGGAAATTAGGGGTTAAAAAGGCACTATATCTCCGTTCGTAAGCTTGTGCGGCGTTTGAAATTATGTCCAATCGATTTTCCGGAAATTTTCACAAAAGAAAAGTATATTTCCATAGATTTGGGTCATGTAGCACGAAAGATATTGAATTTCTTCGCGGTTTGTACACTTTTTCCCCATTGTGCAATGTGTTTATCGTAATCCACAAAAAAAAGGAAGTTTTGAAAGAGCCTTTGAAATTGCTCGATCGATAAGTTTTAGTAGAAGTTGATAACCAAGTGTTTGCATTCTTTAGCAAGTAAAAAGACTTAACTTTGCTCTGGGGCAGGCTTCTGAACCATCTAAAAATCTAAACCAATTTTAATTCGTTCCACTATTCAAAGGATTCCCTAAAATAAAACGAAATCAAAGAAGCTACTTTTGTATCCAAGATGATTAATCCTCCCAACGCACTGGAACTAAGACTCATTTTAAAACAATTGGCTATTTTGAAGCAAGAATTCAGTGAAGATCTCGAATATTTTATTTCTGGGGAAGAAATTACGAAAATGTGTGTTTCTGTATAGAATAAGATTTCCAGGATTTTTCCAACACGTATCCGGGCCGGAAAAATCCAAGTTTTTTTTTTGTCGAAAAAATTGTAGACCACAAATCCGAGAATATCAGGGCACATTTTGTCTTAACCAAGGAATTACTTAAAAAAAATTCAAGAAAAAAACTTGGGAATATTTTTCATTAAAACTCATTTAACATCTTATTTTAAGCGTTGATAAATATCTATCATGATAAGAGTGATTTGCCTTCTGACCCATTGTTGCATAGGATGACTTAAAATTTAAATATTCAGCCGTCTTACAATTTTTTCCCAAAAATCATACTGAATCAATTTAATTGAAATGTTGACTGATGCAATGAGGCTAATTACGATATTTTCCGCTGAAGAATATGCATCAATCAACAGTTTTACATTTTGTTGTTTTTTTTTTGCGTGGTTTTTGTACAAATTGCTAACCAAAACCTTGAAATTCCTTCTACGGCAAATAAGGTTTTACGTAAGAACTTAACAAATTTCATATCGGTTTTCATTCTGATACGTTTGTTGTACAATTTTAACACCATGATTAAGAAAAAAACAATCCATACATAGGGGAGATGAGGGCATAATGGCCTTCTTAAGGAAAACGCTTATTAAACCATAGAGAACAGCTATAATATATGAATAACATCATTGTTTCGTGTTCAGACACTCAAATAGTCTATTGCCTAATTGGATGAAACTTGAAAAAGTAGATAAAAACGTTCAAAACTACATTTTTAATTTTTTTGCCGAAAGCTAAAAACCAGTCACTCTAGGGCATAGGTCGGCAACCTGCGGCTCGCGAGCCGCATGCGGCTCTTTGGACGTATAACTGCGGCTCTCAGCTCAATGTGTGAAAATTTTGAAAATTCTCGAAATTTTCTAGAGTAAATGGACGCAACTAAAGTTTTCCTTCAGTTCAGATATTATTTCCCAGGATTCAAGATAAAACCAGAAAAACTACTATACAACAAATCAACTTCATTTTGTCAGTTCGCAACCAAGCTGGGATTAAGGAATCAGTTAACATTCTTCGTACAAGTCTGATATAGCATTTAGAAGCCTGGAGAAATTCATTCTTCGGTGGTATGGGAAATTTTCCGTGAATTTGTTTTCTTTATTGTTCTGATTTAATCTGATGAATACCCTTTCGGGATGAATAATTCACATAAATAATTGAAAAAGGAAAAAGGAAAAAAAGGATGAATACCGATCATTTTTTAATTGTCATAAGTCCTCACTGTTGCGATTATTAAATTGAATTTGTTTTTTCTTGAATTGAATATTTTAAAAATAAATTTGCTTTTCCACCATTCTGATCAAATATGAACATCAGCTGATGATTTTAATAATGCTTTGAATACTGAAAATAATTGTTATGTGCATTAAAATTTCTTTCTTAAAGCTTTTTGTTTTTAAATTTTTCAGATATTGAATTTTTTTTTCAAATCCATCAAAGCATTTCACAAATTTTCAAAAATTGAAGTTCTTCGTTCTTATTTTGAACATGAGTTCAAGTTAACAAAATTTTCAAGATTGTTAAAAAATATTTTTTTAAACCGGGAGCTGAGTGCTGGATCTAATTTTAGAATTCCATATATAATCTGAATATTTTTATGTATTTATTCGAAGGAGCAACTTCATTTGGTAAAGAAGCATTTTCTTCCATAAATTTTTATATCTTTTACAACTTGAGCATATTTTTTTATTATAAACTTATATCATTAATCATTTTTCTGCAATTATTTCTAAATCGTCATGACTGTTTTGAAAGTTTATTTTGATTTTTGAATCTCTAACAGAATTTTTTTTCTGGTTTGTCTTATGAAGTAATGATCACAATAACGTCAAAAAACTAGAATTTGAGTTTGAAAAATAGTTTCGTTGAAAAATGAAATACAGCGAAGCAAAGCCAAAGTTAGATGTCCATTATAATGTAAGAAATTATTATTGTACATGGAGATCCGAGATAGCTATCAAAACTTTTCTTGGACCCCAGCATATTTCTACATTATCGGATGAATCTATTCTTGACGATTCCAAAAATCCTAGATACCCACTAAAATATAGAAAATCTGTCAAAAATTAAAAGTATTTTAAAAATATTTGTTTTTGACTGTTTGAAATATTTGAAATTGTTTTGTTTTGAAATATTGAAATATTGAAATAAACTATTCACACAACGAATCTTATATCATTATAATCAGTTAACATTTTCGGCCAAATTTAAAATATGAATTTGTGATTTGAATTCATAGAACATGATTTATTTGAGACTCAGAGGTTTAGACATTATTTTTAAAATTTCATTAGTATGGAAAAGAAACAACTTGAAAGGGTTACGATTTTAAACAGAATTCAGAATTTGAACTTAAAATTTCGTTATCGAAAAATATAATTTTTGAAACCTTTTTTCATTTTACAAGAAATCAAAATGAGAACTAGAAAGCTGAACCAGAATGCTTGTAATAAAAAAATTAAAAGAAATTTTATTACCGTTTTATCAGACCACATCTCGTGACCGACCGTTAATTTCTTTTTCAAATTTTGACTAGAATTTTTAGATGAGCATTCTTGAATTGAAATTTGTTGGTTTATTTATTCTAAGGCCTGGAATATATTTATCTATTTGAAATGATAGTTTTATGCGCATAACGAACAAATGAACCTCAATATATTTTGACGGGTGTTCAAAATCTAATAATTTTTAGGCTCTTTTGTGGAATTTGAAGAGAAAAATATTAGTTACAAACCTTCGTTTAGTTTTTTTTGTAAAATTAATTTACCTCTTGTAGTATCCATTTTTTTATATAAAACTTTCGATGCATCTGTTTTATATTTTAACAGAACACTTCGAAAGATTATTTTTTATCAGGGAAAAGGTGTTAGGAATGAATTGTATCAAAGTTTGAAATGATGAATTTTATCAGGTCACATTGGAAATCTCCATCATTTCAACGTTACTAAGCTGTACTCGTTTTGAAAATGTATTGATGTAGAAGAAAGAAAATCGCTTCTTTGCCAATGAAAGAACGAAAATCTGTGACGGTGTGAAAAAGGATAATAAATTGAGTTCACATCAGAATGTAATGTATCATTATTTGTATTAAGCATAAAATGAAGTGAGGCTCTTTCAAACTTGGAAATTTCCATAATTTGCAATTTTTGGCTCTTCTGGCTCAAAAGGTTGCCGACCGCTGCTCTAGGGGCATAATGAAAACCCCCCTGGGGCAGTATAGTCTACTGATTACCTCTCCGACACCTTACCAATAGGCCAAGTCGTCAGATGAAACAAGTCAAGCTGTAGCTCTATTATTCAGTTGACTTCATCGAGTTGAATTTGCTGCTAGATTATACGGCTGAAAACGCTCATCTTGCCCTGCTAAAAACTGCTCTGTTCGCCCCAGGTCAACGAATTTAAGTAAAAACGCGTTTAAAATTGATTAAAGTGAAAAATCAAAAATGGTATGATGGTGAAAATTGAGAAACAATGTGTAAAACATGTTACAGTGCGTACATTTCAGATCAAGATGAATAAAAGGTCATAATAGTTTATTTGGTGGTTCTCAAAAACTATAATATTTTCGTCACTTGAGAACCTAGCTGGTTATTATTTAATATTTCTGTAAGGATGAAAAGGATATTTCTATTTTGGTGAAAAATTGATACTATAGGTAGTACGAAACAAATCCTCATGAAATTTGTTGAAGAAAATACGTAATTTTGTAGAAAAAAGGAGTGCTTATTATGCCCTGGGTGCTCGTTATGCCCTTATCTCCCCTAACTAGAAAAAATATCGGATCGTTCTAAAATTGGTCCGTTCAATCTCCTCCAGTCCCAATGTTGCACAATAGTGAGGTGCGAGCTTTATATGAAAATTTCAAGTTTAAAATTTTGTATACTTCCCATTACTTTGATTGGTTGTTTTTACTGGAGATAAAAGCAATGCACATTTTTTGAAGGGATTCATTGAGTCTGCAACGAGTTTTAATTCTGTATGGAAATTTGTAGGAGAATCCACATTTTTTCATTCAAAAATCACCAGAGATGTTCTGAAAATTGAAAAAAAACCTAATTCAGGAACTTTTAATTATTTATAGTTCTTGCAGCACATTTTCTGTGAAGAAATCACAAACCTAACTTGTAGCCTTGAAGTGATATGCGATGTCATTCTAAAATTTCAAAATATATATTTTTTTATTAAGGCGTTTTTGACTACTCATTTGAAAGCTGTTTAAAAGTAAGATGAAAAAAATAAATTGCAAAAATCTGCATTGTATTGCAAATAAGTTTAAAGATTTTTATAACCTTCCCAAAAAAATTCATGAAATTATAGAAAGCTTTAGCAAGCAAAGCCTGCAACTTTATAATACTTTTCAATGGACTCTGTTTTTATTTTTTAAAATGGTTATTATTTTTTTCGAGAAATACTTAGCTTCTTCTCATGTGGGCAAAAATGAAATTAAAGAGTAGGCAAAATTATTAAATAATTAAATATAATTAAAGACAAACTTAATTTCAAGCTTATTTGAATTTCCTAGATAATTAAATTCGCAAAAATCCCTTTTTCCAAACAAATTTCCAAACACAAATATATCAATTATTATACAACAATCTAAACAAAAATGAAGTTTTTTTTCAGTGATAATTTTGAATAATTCAACTTTTATTCAAAGTCACTTCATATTTTCATTCAAATTTCCAAATGAAAGTTTTGAGTTTATTTAGCTTGTTGAAAAACCTTTCAATGTGAGGTGAAAGTTTCTTGAAGATTGATGAAATGCTACAGACGTTACATCAATTACAAATAATATCACTTTCATGAAAGAGGTATTTATTCAATTTTCAAGATAAATTCTGATACAAAACTGTATATCAGTAAGGACATACAGTCTTAGCCACTGGCCCTTACACCCATTGGACTGCAACCCAACAGAAGGCAGTCCAGCAATAGAAAGAAGAAAAAGAAAAAGTATATCAGTAGAACGATCTAAAACTTTAAGGAGGTGTGGTCGAGTTTATTTCTAAGCTTTAAATTGATACACGTTATTTAAAAATCGATGAACTTCAAAGTGAGTCATAAATCAATAATTATATAAAATAACATCTTCTTCAGGTCGCGTTTCTTTATCTTTGCCTCTGTGAATAGGCACTTTTAAAAGAATTTAAGTGTCAAAGAACCTTTAGTTTGTTATATAGAATTCCAGTGTTCAACTTTTCCAGGCTCTAAAACCGGCAGCTTCTGTTTTTTTATATATATATTTTGGGACCTAATGTTCCCATTGTGCTTTTGATGGTTTGTATGGACTATCGCTCTAAAAAGGAGCCGTCTTCTAATTGGATTTGAACTAGAAGTTCTCATAATAAGCTTCCGTAAAATAAATCAGCTCTTTCTCCCATGATGGCTGAGCCTTAGAAGGCTTTAAAAATGTGCAACTATTGGAAAAAAAAATCGGGAAAATACGAACGACATCAAATTTTACTGTGCAATTATTGGACAAAAACAAGCTGTTTATAGATTTATAAAATTTCATTTTTTTTCGAACACTTGAAATTGAATCTTGTTGATAATTTCTAAACGAGAACAATCGACAAAAAATATCGAGTGAATCCTGTCAAATGACTAAGACACAGCATAAAAACCAAATTCATATGCTTAGCTGTGCAACGATTATTAAATCATCCTATTTTAATAAATTTGACAAAAAAAGTTTCGTTATGGACACCCAAATAAAAACATGTGAAACCTGGGCGACCAGAACGGACTGGACTTTTCCCAATTTTTGTATTGAATTTCCGGGCCAAAGCTGCTTTTAAATGTTGGAAAAAAAAATGTTGAGTAAAGTTTTGCCTAATGGACGATTGTACGAATATTTTTTTTAACCAGAATTAAATAAATTTACAAAAAGGTCCCAAATTGTTCAAAGTTTATTGTCTGAAAGTTTGAAAAGAATCGATCAACTTAGTAACTGCCAACAGCGTTTTTTCTCTGATGCAATTTTATGAAGGACACCCTTTTATTATTTTGAAACTTTCTTCATACATGCTAATATTATCCAGCAGTTTCAGACGTATCAGAAAGAAAACTCGTAAGGAAAGGCCTGTCCAGTAGCATAAAGAATTCAAAATCAATATCAAGGTATGGATCAGGATATGGTTGTGACTCGACTCAGAATAAAAATCGTGGTTAAGATCTGAATCGAAGTTAATATTAGAATTCGGATACAGGACCTCAATGAAACTTGATGTTTCCTCGAAGAGATTTCTCTTGCTTAACTCTAAGCGTAAATGTTCGGAGGATATGATAGCTACCCAAGCAACCAAAAGTCACAAATTTTCTTGAATGAAGGCTTTGTAAGTTACATATTTGTCAGCCAATATCAAAAGAACCAACTGTCCCTTGAGTGAAATTTATGTACTCATTAATGAACTTGAAAGTTGCATAAGTGATTGATTTGCACGTTTTATGTGACTTATTTTGCTCAACTCCCGTAAGTGAACTTTATGTACTCATTATTGAACTTGAAAGTTGCAAAAGTGATTTATATGTACGTTGTCAGGAACTTAAGTCACATAAAGGGCACAAAAGTGCTCAAAACAGGATTTACTAAGTCACAAAAAGTGTATTGAGGTGCTTTCTTCCTGACTGGCTGGCTGTCTGATTGGGCGGGTTCGCCTGCAGGTATGCTACAAATTCGTATCATCACTTTGAATTTTAGTTTCAGTTAGAACAACATCTAAGCTAGGTCTTGTGGTAGCATATTCGATTCTCATCACGAAGGTCAGGGTTCGATCCCCAAGTCGAGAAATTTTTTTTCAATAAGTAATTTGATACTTGAATGACCATTCTGATGTGATATACATATGTAGGAAATGTGGGAAAGAAGCAATTGAGCAATTGAACAAATCTTGTCAAACTTTGGAATCCAGCGCGTGGCATCATGGCGGCACCATGCTCTGGAGTAAATAATCAAGAATATGAACCGATGCCAGGGGTGGAACTGAGAAAGAAAGAGAATTTTTGCTTATTTTACGATTTTTTGGAAGCTGAATTAAAAGGCTGCTGAAAGCTGAATAGAAAGTCATTAAGACTTTTTTGAAACTTGAAAGTATCAATAAGAACTTATATTTTGAGCTGCATAGCGGCATGGGGCTGAGTAAGCTTTTTGGGACCTGTTTTATGGGACTTTTGGTTACTTGGGTAGAACCTTACAAATGCTTAAACCACCAACTCACAGAAAATGTACTATGTATGCCGTGACCGGAATTCGATCTGATGACCGTTGTTCTAGAAGACTTGAAGGCTATCCTCGAAGCCACGATCAGCAGCTTAAATTAAGATCAGGGTGAAAAACAAGATCAAAGAATGTATCATTTCATTATCCGGATGAGGTTCTTGTTCAGTTGAAGGATCAGGTTAACTAAAGTAAACTTCAGATGAGTAATCCAGATAATAAAAATACAGAGTTAGCGTTTTCTGAGGATTTGTGCAGTTTTTCAAAATTTACAAAAACTGTAAGAATTGATGGCAATTAAGATTAAATTAAAAAAGAAGATTTTATATTTCGATATTTTCAATTTTTCATCATTCCTCCTTCAAACTCCCAGAAAGTCGGTTTTATGCGTTTATCTAACAGAATTTTCTGAGTATATATATTAATTTTTAGAGCATTTCTCTAAACTAAGTATTCTGGAGCCATTGAGTATTTTTTGAATCAAAATAGCCTCAAGTGTTTCACAGACTGTTAAAGAGCAAAACTTGTCGGACATTAGAGCTGGGGAGCATTAATTTCTGACTTTTAAGTTCAAGGTTGGACTTTATTAGTCTCAGCATAACGCAGGTTTATTGATAATACGAACTGTTGGTTGTTCTTGTTAATATTTTTTCTAAGGTGTGTTGATATGCACGTGAGACCCATTCCAAAATTTGGGAGTCTGTTTTCGCTTTTCTGATCCCGCTTCTGACGGGTGCGGAGAAGAATTTTATTATCATATTCCAGCAGGGCTTGGCATAATCTGGTTTGTCGATGTTGCCGGCGCACATCATCATCTCAGCTGAGCTCCATCAGGTTCTGCTACAAACCGGGCAAAGTTCTCCACAATCAGCTGGCCCCGGAATATTCTCGACGTTTGAGTTTGCTGCTTCACTCGCGCGGATATCGCTTCATGGAATGCCCCCTGGGAACCATGATGTTTATATTATCATTTTCGTTATTAGGAAAACTTCTCGGTGTTGTTTTCATCTGTTTTTGTTTTTGCATCTGCCTTGATCCTGGTTCCAGCGCAAATGATTAAATACTCGGCGGAAAAATAAATAGCTCGGTCGCGAGCAATTTATCCAACTGGGATCCCACGAGAATTCTCAGAGTCCGAATGAATTGCTAACTGATGTTTCATTAAGTGGCGGAATGGATTCTTGAAGGTTTGGTTCAAAGTTTCGACAGAAAAAAAAATATCCAAAAAACAAAATATTTCAAAAAAATAAAATAAAAAAAGGAGCGAGTAAACCAGTTCACCAGGATCAACAACCTCGTGTCCACCTATCGAGAACGCCTCTTAAACACATAAACATATATTAAACATAAAAAAAATGAAACGGCCCCGGTACAATATTCATGGTAAACCATTTACCGAGCGCCGGAAATCTGCGCTGCAACTGGAAATGAACGACGTGAAAGCCGATGATAAAGTGCACTTAAATCACTTTAATGAATATTAAAATTATTTTAATTAAGCAAATGTTGACCGACCGCTTCCGGCTGGCGTCATTTGCAATCTTCTTGTTTCCAATGGGGAGAGGGAAAAGTGTCAATTCGCCCAATCAACCCTAAAGAACGATCCGGTGCCGGCAGCAGAATCGGAAGTGCCACCCTTCTTCTTTCGAACTTCCTGTTCTCTAAGCCCTGCCCTCTCTTCAGCGGGGCAAACACAGCTGAGGAGTTATTATTTCAATCCCCGATCCTCGTGCATCTTCAACTAGCCCCACCCTTCCCAAAGTAGCTTCCCCCATTGCTATTTTCATTGCCATTCAACGACGAAAACGACAACGAAGCTTTCGACTCCCGGTTCTCGACAGAGAGGAAATTAAACAGGATGCATCAGCAGTGAGAATTGCTCGTTTGTTTCAATTATTATTGCCTCTAACGAATGGTTGGTGGGGCATATATTTTTTTCGCTTGTTTCCCGCTTTTCCAGGTTTGCATTTTTTTCTCTTCTAGCTCACTTACTCTATCTCGAAAAGGAGGACCGCACACCGGAGCAGCCTTTATTGCTTTTCTTGATTACTAGGGGGGGAAATTGCGAAAGTTTTGAATTATTGTATTGATAAGGGCGGGCAAAACTTGTCTTCACTTAACGGTGGGGAGAACTGAAATATCAGTTCTTCGAGGGGTGGTTAATTTTCTTAGCATAATATATTTAATTGGTTTTATGCAGTCCGGATCGTAAAAAATTAAATTTCAGTAGAACAAATTTTCCTTCAAAAATTGTTCCTCAACCTAAGAGAAACATCTAAATATATAAAAATGAATGTTTGTCTGTATGTCTGTTCCCTATAGACTCGGAAACTACCGAAATGATCATCGTCAAAGTTGGCATATGAGGGTTTTTGGGCCGGAGATGGTTTTTATAATACTTACAAACCCCTCAGACTTAATAGAGGAGGGGCTCCCATACAAAATAAATAAAAATTGTACACAATTCGAACACTTCTCAGGAGTTACTGCACCGGTGAACGTGAAATTTGGTGTGCAGCCTTTTTTGAAGACCGTGTATGGTTTCTATAATATTTTCAAACCTCTCCGAATCCAAAAAGTGAGGGCTCCCATACAAAATTTTCAAAAATTTTACACAATTCGGAAAATTTTCGGAAATTTTCAACCGACTTACGCGAAATTTGGTGTGTAGTCATTTTCAAGACCGGGAATGGTTTCTATAATACTTTAAACCGCTTCCAAATCTTAAAGGGAGGGGGGGGGGGGCTCCTATGCAAAATTTAACAAGAATTGACAAAATTTTTACAATCTTCGAAAAATTTTTGTTAAAAATGGGTAAACGTAAGTGTTTTGTTATGATGAGACAATTTTTTGGGTTGATAATACAGTTTTAACAAAATTAAATGATTTATTGTATTGATAGACGCTTAGACCACTTTCATAATTGAAGACCCTCATATTCAATAAATGGAAATTACATATAATTGAAAACCAATGTCTTAGTATTTTAAAGAAGTTTAGCAAAATTTTAAGTTTAGTTCAAAATAGCCTATATTTGAATACTCCTCCTGCTTCAAAAAGGAGCGATTTTTTTTAATTTGAAGTGTAAATTTATTAAATTTACGATACGTTCTATTTTTTTCAAAAGGGTGGCTCCATCATCCTGCAAACCACTGACCATACTGACTGGACATTAGGTTTTGTTTTTTCCAGCAGTACGCAATTTCGATTCAAGAGTGCGCATCGATCGATTTGAAGAAATGCTATCCCAGTTAGAAAAAGCCACCCTACTTTGAAAAAAAAATAGGCAATTCAATCAATAAATTCGGGCTAAACAAGTACATTCTTCCTACAGGGCATTTGTATTGGAAAAATGGTAGGTTCGCCACCTATCGTCGGTATTGCGTAAGTGTGATCAGTGCTACAAACCTCCAAGTTACGTTAAGACCAGAGTTGCAAGTTTTCAGATAATCATTTGAAATTGATACTCATCGTGATGAGTATCAACGAATTAATTGTGCTTCTGCATATTTTACCGATAGGGGGAAATAACTATGCCATCTGTCGCATCTTCAAACAAACTTGTTGCGGCGGTACAGTAACGAGCCTGATTTTGGGCTGATTGTATTAAAATTATACAGAGTAAACAAAATATAAAAAAAAAATTAAATGAAAAGTTGAGTCATTATAGTCATAAAGGTCTGGTAAATTTCAGGGTATTTACTCAGGTACTTCCGTAATTCCAAATCAATGAATTTATAACACAAACGCAAAAGATTTGTCTTGTTTTTAAACTTTCTATCATTTTCTGATTAAACGGAATATCTAGTTTTGCGAGTAGTGCCAAACAGAGTATTTGCAAATCAAATCAAAACGACCGTTCAGTTGGGTGAAACTTCCAGAAGGAACTAAAAAAGAAAATAGAAAGGGCAAAACTCGGAAATATCAAAAATTTACGAAAAAAATGCAGTGTTTTTGATAATCAGCGAACAATAAGTCAGCAATATTCTCGGAACAAAAAGTTATTGATTGTTTTAATAGGATTTGAAATTAACATATTCTGAAAACTCAAGCATGTTTTTCTCGATGCGAGCTAACTGCTGGCTTCGCGCTTATGAAATTTTATGCGAGTTTTTTTTCTGGTCGTGAGGTTTGACAGCTCTCAGCGCTAGTGGTGACATCTCTCTGTGAAATAGTTTCTTCCAACGGTCCATTCAGCAGCGCAATGAATTTCGTTGTGACGCTCAAAGCTTTTGATGTCAAACGATATTCGCTTAACATCACATCTAGAAAAAAAAAATCACAAATCCAGAATCCCATTAGAGAAATCTTCAGCTATATTCCCTAGAGTGTCCATTTCCCGGCCGTTTTCCCATTCCCGGGAATCGGGAAATCTGGAGGCCTGTTTCCCGGGAATTCCCGGGATCCCGGGAAATTTTCCAAATTATTTTTAATCTAATAACTCAAACTGTTATCAACAATGATAAATTGAAAACAGTCAAACGAACAAAGAATTCATTCATGCAATTAGGGGTTATTTTAAAATTATCTTTTTGTTTGTTTGATTTATTTGCTTTTTATATGAAGAAGGCGATGTATTCTTCATTTTTAAGTTTTGAAATTCGTTTGGCTTTCAAAGCCAGAGGGAAACAAGTGCTTAAATGAATGAAAACACAATCTGTCTACCTACTGCGCGATTTTTCATACATGTATTTTTCGAAGTGTTGTGGGTTTTCGTCCAATGAAAATGGTGTGGAAATACAAATTATTTTTTTTACTTATCTATTTGAGAAAAACAATGCACCAAATGGCTCCAAAATGTGTACTGCTTCAAGAATCAGAATATTCTCAATGAGTTTTGTATAACTACATTTTCGATAAGATCAAAAAAAAAATAGTTCAGGAGGCTATCAGGCTTTTCCAAAGAAATAATTTCATACATGTCGGGAATTCCCGGGAATGAAACTATGAAACCCAGGAATCGGGAATTCCCGAATTTTCAAAATTCCCGAGAATTCCCGACCGGTAAATCCCGCGACGGACAATCTAATATTCCCCACTTTTTCCCCTACTATTTTTTGACGACAATTTAATTTGTAACGAATCCTGAATATTCTAGTGTATCATAAAATGTGATAAGCTTTTCACACTAGTGGCACGCCAAGTTGAACGACTCCAAAAGCTTTAATATAAAAAAAAATAAGAAAGCGCGTAAATGATTGGAGTTTATTGAAACTTATAAATAATGAAAGTGATAAAGCTCAAGGGACCTATGTTTGAAAAAAGTGTCTTTGTACACAACATACTACCTTATAAATTTTGTGAACAACACTTAAGTTTTATAATATTATTTGCAAATACGGCGCTTTGGTACTAAACAAATTTTAAAATAATTTTCTGTGTAAAGACAACATAAATGAAAAGATTATTATATTTAGTCATTAGCGCTATGTTGATTTTCAAAGATTAAAAGCTACAACATAATATGGAAACTTCAAAACTCAGGTTTTTTAAATATTTTTTTTGTTTTTTCTCGGCTGTTGACATACAAAAGAGTAACAAATGTTGAACTGTATTATGATCACAGCCATCAAAAATCACAAGGTCTCTTCTTCAGAGCATGTTGTGTACGGGTGTAGGTTATCTAAATTTTGAAATATTAATGTAGATCATGTATTCTAAAAAATATGCATCTATACATTCAGAAAGAAAACCTACTTTTTATATCAATTAAATGAAAAATTTAATGATAGAAACCGTGATGTCCGTGATAAGCTGTCCTTTGTTTCAACTTCTTTCAATTCTCTTTTCAAATGATCTTTTTAAAACGTCCTTGGTCATTGACATCCCTTCTCTTTTCCAAACTACTCATTGGTGGTGCTTTTAAAGATCCGGAACAACCGTAGAGAAAACCAATTTTCGAAACAAAACTTAATATTCCCGATTTCACCAAGGTCACTTCAAAATGATCTACTTGGCTGTAAATGATCAATTTACAGTCTAAACTACACATTTTACTGAAATTACACATTTTTTTTTCTTTTCAAGGTTCCACGAACTTTTTGAAGGGCAATTTTAAACGTACACAAAAAACGTTTAAAAAAATCTAGTAATGATGCATGTGTCTAAGAAGCTCATAAGATCATAATCATGAAATAAGCAGTAAGACAGCTTAACAAAATAAGCGATTTTAAAATAACTCCAAATGGTATAAAAAAATATTTGATCTATCTTAATATTCAATTGCACATTATAATTTCTGGCATTTTCTTTTCTCTAGAAGCGACCTTAATAGAATAAGTGAATTTATCGTACATTTTTTAGGGTTGTATGAATCACATCCTACTTTTTGGTGAAACGATTATGTTTTCTACTTCAGAAATTTCCCACAGGGAATTTCAAATTTCGCGCGGGTCGAGATAATATTTGAAAAAGATTTGTGATCCGGCGCAAATAAAACCGGCTTTCGTTCTCTTGAAAAAAAAATCTTTTAAATGCATAAAAAATCATAAAAATTTCTCCTTTAAATTGAAATAAGAAAGTTTATCCATAAGGATAGAAGCTACAAACCACCGCTTTCATTTGAAATCGAAAATTTTGATATTTCTTTATTACATTTTATTTGGTTGATAAATGCTTTTCACATGTGGTCGATTCCAGCCGGTTGCATAAGCTGGGATGCCATGCGTTTTAATAGGAATGGTTTTTCGTTGGTTATAATATTTTTTTTAATTTATAAATGCTATAAATCTAACTCAATAATTTGTTTGGAAGATAAAGAAATTATTTTCTTCATTTATATTAAACCTTAGAATTTCAACTTCGTGATTAAGGTTGCAACTTCAAGTAGAAGCAAAGCATAGCTCGAATGCTATGAATAAAATTATGAAACTTTTTTCTGCGAAATTGACAAAACACTTTCGGTTATTCAAAAATACTAAATTTGTAAAACAAAGCTCAGTGGATCCTGAAAATTATAATGCTAAAATTTGGTGTTTCCCAGCTTAGTTGTCTTTGCGGTACTAAATGTGTTACTATTTATAATAATGAAATATGTAGCTATTCAGATTTTGATAATTTTGTTTCTAGTTTCTTGTAATTTCTAGGAGATTTGAGATGTTTTTTTTTTGCTGGCATGCACATTTATTCATTGAGGTTTTTTTTTTTGAAGAATTTTAAGCTCGAGCATTTCTATGTTTGCGATTGTTTATCCATGATTGTAAAAACTTTGCATTATCGTTTTTACAGATACAGAAAAAATAATTTACTGGGGGAAATAAAATATCATTACTTGCGTGTCTTTAATCGTCTGAATACGAGTAAGACTCAACATATTTCAGTGCTTAGTGTGGTCATGAATACTTTTTGCTCATCCTTTAAAACTTTCATTAACCTAAGGCAGAAATATTACAATCGAATTCTTACAAGTCATGTTAATACATACTTCAGAAATATGTCTTAAAATGAAAACTTTCATTCACAATCAACGTAAACGTTTCACACTGAGATTCAAAAAGGAAAAACCTCACTCGATAAAAGCTCAATCTAATGAGATTTTGCAACCTTGCTTAAGACAGAAATAAAAAAAACAAACTCTTATCATTAACCTGATAAAATTGAACTTTTAACAGTATGTATTCTATAAAAATGCTTTAAAAACTGGCCTTTGACATTCATCAGATATAAGTGACAGTGTTTTAAAAAGTTGTGGTATGTTCAGCATTTTCTGAACTGGAAAACTTGTCTAATTGTTTCGTTGTTCAAGAGTTTGCACAAATATTATTCCATGGCATCTCTGCCCTCAAAAATTTAGTTTTTCTGCTTGTGACCAGGCTTGGCAAAAGTCATCGTCATGAGGCGTGAAGCTGTGACTGTGAAGCCTCTTGGTCCGTCAAACTCAATTGACTGTTTCTTAACGACCAGTCACTTCGTTTGCCAGTCATTCATTCCCCAGTCATTTGAAGCTAAAAGAATGACCTTGTCAAGCAATCGCATTCAAACGACCGGTGACGAAAAAGAAACGCATTTATTATCATTGTTGCTCCTGCCAGCAAGCCGAAGACGACCGAAAACGAAAAAGAAAAGAATTAATTATTATTGTTGCTTCTGCCAGCAAGCCCGTTTTCGGTCTTTTTTGCTATTGTTGCTCTCTGCCAGCAAGTCGTTCAATTAGTTTTACCTGCCGTCAGCAGCCGATCGAAGTGTGAAAAGATTTGCCAGTCACTTTCAGGAGAAATTTTGACCATGTGTAGGAGCTTTGCCAGTCGATGATGGAGAAATGTTGATTGTTGTCGTGCTTTATCCGTCATGCGAGTAGTGAGGCTCCGTCAATTGAGAACAGTGCCAGTCGTTTGATGAAACAAAACTAGTCGGGTCAAGCGTGACAGGTGAAATTTACCATCACTGCTTGTGACTCGCAGGCTGAGCAGGCTTCGACGTTCAAGACAAGAACCGTTTGTGATGCTTACGACGAGATTACCTAACATCACACTGAGATTCAAAAAGAGAAAATCTGACTCAAAAAAATCTCAATCTCATGAGATTTTGCAACCTTGTAACCAACCCAATGCTGCTAAAATTTTCATATCCGACCTCTAGTAACGTAGCTATCACCGAAATGAAGTCCCCGGATACTAAATGATCATAGCTTTAATCAGGGCCGGATTAAGCCATCGGGGGGCCCGGGGCAATTATTCTTGGGGGGCCCCTATAAATCGATTTTTTTTTTCAAATCCCAGAGAATACAAAACATTTTAAACGTGTGAAAGAAGTGGATATGAGCTCAGTTTACTGTCTTCAAATAGCCATGTAGAAGATAGTTTCTGGTACCTTCAAATAAAAGTTATTAACTAATCCGTGGCAAACATTGCGTTAGAGTTCAGACATTTTTAAATAATGAAAGCTCCGATTTGAGCTGCAAAATGCTAAATTCATCTCTAATTTTTTTTAATACCATCATCACCAACTAAAATTTTCTGAATAAGAAAAAGGTCCGGATAGATATTTTAAATGATTTTCATTTCATCATTGATCGTCTAATTTGTGATTCATCGAAAGATATTTACCTCATGACAATTGGGAAGTATCATGAAGATTTGAAACATTGAATACAAAAAATAAACAAAATAATTAAATTCAAACTCCATAGAGATACAGATATAAGAGATATAAGACTAAAAGTCAGGTTAGATTCAGAACCACAATTCAGTGTATCAAACCATAATTTCAAATAAAGTTTTGAGAAACAAAATATGAATTAAATTTAAAAAAAGAGATTCAAAGTTACAATCAGATCCAAAGCAGAAATTGCACCAAATGTGAATTTCAATATTATATCTTTGAAACACAAAAAAAAAACATTTTCATGAAATGTTTATGAATATGATTCTCATAGGATAAGAAATTGTTATCAAATTGTTATTCTAAATGTGCCGAAAGTGGTATAAGTTCAAAAATGATTGATTAAAAAAAATCAGATTAGAGCTTAAATGTTTTTTTTTCTAAGACAGAACTAAACGCAAAACAAAACAAACTGTCCAAAATCAAAATAGTTCAGACGATGGCCAGTCAATTGTAAGTTAAAATTAAAAATTTAGATTTAAAGTTTAATGTATAAAAGTAAAATATAATTTTAGTGTCCACTGAGGAGGAGCGAATGCCAGAGTAGCTCGAAACGTATGGACAACTGGTAAATCTGTTTTATTATTATTAAAACTCACCGAAAAACGTCGATAATTTCGAAGAACAAACAATCGCGGTGATAAATCCAAAACTCAATAAGACAGAAATTGGATTGGAAATTTAATAAAGAAACTCTAAACTGTTGATTGGGCCAATTTCGGCAACTACAGTTTTTTTTAAAAGATTTTATATTAGAAAATTTGGAGTGAGACTTTTGTCGTAACCGATGCATATTGCAATCACAGAGTTTCAATCCACACAATTCTTTTATTCTTCTATAAACTATCACTTTTACTGAATCACGCGATAAATCGAACTGGACCAATCGATAACAATAACTGCACTCGTAAACATCTCTCTACAAACTGACGTTCCAACATCAGAAGCCTAATTTTCATACCTCTCTCATTAAAACTTTTATATTCACCACGAATACCAGCTCCTGCAGGATGGCTGGCTATGCTCTTGCTCTCCATATTCTCACTCATTCTCAAGCGTTTATCTGTCGCTCCTGTTCATAATAGGGTACATTTAAAAGTATTGCACTCAGTAATGGAATATTAGTTTTATACTATTATCTTTCTAATATTGCCTTCTTTTATATCAGTACTATCTTTATTCTCTACAACTTTATAAACCAACGGAAATTTCAATAATAATGATCGAAAAGTGAAAAGTAAAAACAATACCCGGTATTAACCCGGATACTGCCCGGGTAGTTGTGAAATGCTGATCATAAAGTTTCTCTGTTCTCTTTTAGACCTGTGAGCAGGGTTGCCAACATATATTTTCAAAAATCAGGGAACTGGTGAAATAAAAATCAGGCAAAATCAGGCTACATAAGTAACGGAAATTCCTCTAAAAGTGATGACCTTTTTTTTTTTTGGTGATCACTCTACATTTTTACTGTGTTGTGGGCCTACTTGGTTGCATAATTCTACTGAATCAAAGCCGAAAGATTCCATTTCATTCCCTTTTTAAGATATGAATTAATGGGAATCTTTCGATTGGTTTCATTCAGCCACATTTTCGCTTTTTAACTTCAGCAATGGTACCTAATTTAGTTCCTTACTACCCATTTTTCATCACATTCGCAAAAATCAGGCAAAATCAGGCATTTTTTGAAAAATCAGGGAAATTCAATGGCTTTTCAGGTTGTCAGGCAGAGCCTCGAAAAATCAGGCAATCCCTGAAAAATCAGGCATATTGGCATCTCTGCCTGTGAGCAGTGATTGAATTTTGCTGAGCATGAGTTGATCAACCATCTCTCGCTCAACGCTTTACTCGGAAGCAAAGGTTGCTTTGAGGCAGCGAAAACGACAAAACCGATGATGTATACGCTCTCAACATGGCCGCCTTCATGAAGCAATATACATTCGAGGCAGCGAATCCAAAAAACCAAACGAATGGCTCTCACTCATCTCCTGTTACATTCTTGACGGAACCGAATTCAAAAGGCAGAGCAAACCCGAGTCTCCTCGTTTGTGCCTGGATCGAATACCCGAGGTTTTTCTGCTATTGCTATTATTGCACAGCAACCGCACGCAGGCAGCTAGTTTTTTCATTTCTTTTTCTTCCCCCCTCTTTCACCATACGTTGCGGGCCGTGCAACGCAATAAGTTCGGTTGTTTTTGTTGTTGCCTCAACCTTTGCGGTCGGCTCGAGTTATTCAAATTCAACAACGTAAATGAGTATGTGTGCCTCGTCTTCTTCATGCATCATGTAGCAACCGAACGTTGAGAGAGTTCGTTCGGGGCAGCAAACGGATAGTGTCTCTCAGAGCAGATCCTCCTCATGGGGGGAGGTTTGAATGAATGTATATGTATCGTCTCCTGTATAGCTATGCGAGGCCTCAAAGTGTGTATTTTGAATGCCTCTGATGAGAAAATTGGTGAGGATTTCAATCACTGCCTGTGAGCCAGTTTTGGCGAAATTAACTTCTATTTTAGTGCAGTAAGCATTACTTGGAAAGTTAACATGATAATAAACATTATTATTGTGCAAGACGTTTGTATGCAATGAAAATAAGGAGATGTTTTTCTCAATTTTCCCTGTTCTGTACGTAATACTGACATGTATCGATTAAAAAAAAATTAAAATTTGAGGTGTTTTGCCTCATACTCTTCTTAATTTTTGTTTCGAATTCGGTTCACTTTATTTTTGTCCAGATTTTGGGTTGAAAATTTTGAAATTCAATACCAAGATTTTGATATTCTTAGCTCGCAAAATGCAGGAGAACTTCTTAACTGCTAAATCTAGGGGGCCTCCTTAACTTATGCAAGAGAAAAACTATTCTAGATGTTCCCGGTGGCCCCTTTAGTTGTAAGTTTTCATTCCGATTTTCTAGTTTTGATTTCTTTTCATAGATTTTTAGAAATTCAAGTAGTATGATTAAAGGAATGTTTAAACTTTTTTTTCCTTCGGGGGGCCCCCCTGAGCCGGGGGGCCCGGGGCAATTGCCCCTTTTGCCCCCCCCCTTAATCCGGCCTTGGCTTTAATCAATAAAAAAAAATTTAAAATAATTTTTAAATTGTATGGCATTGTTTATTTAAGGCTAATTTGATAAAACATTGTTTAAACACACATATAGAACCTCAGTGGAACCTCATGTTTTTTGAATAATAATTTGAGTCAGTGTTCTGAAGATATTGTGCAGGAGGAACATGAAAAACCAGTTTTTCATCAATTTCTTTGGTATCCTATTGTCGATTTCTTTTAAACACGGATTTATTAAAAGCTTAAATTATGAAAAATATTTTATCACAAATCCACACACAAATCACAAAACACTAAATTTTCCCTATCCTTATCCCTTTCCATTTCCCTTTCCCAAGAGTTTCCACTCCTTGACGAATTTGACGTTCCTGGGATTCGGGAAATCTGACCATCCTATTCCCGGGAATTTACCTTTTTTCCATTTTGTCCTTTTTCCTTTTTCCTTTTTCCTTTTTCCATTTTTCCTTTTCTCTTTTTTTTCCTTTTTCTTTTTTCCTTTTTCCTTTGTCATTACTCCTTTTTACTTTTTCCTTTTTCCTTTTTGCTTTTGAAAGAATCGTGAAAATGCATTGCATAAGTTAATTTTTGTAGTTTTCGAACTTACATTGCATATGAAAAGTTTGAGCATGTAGGATCAGTTACAAAATGGTTCACATAATATTTCAAAGAATTACATAGGAGAGGATAAAATAATAAATTTTTCTTCCATGAACTATTCAGAAGTAATTTAAATCATCATTGAGTGATTTTGAGCATTTCATTAATTTTATAAGCGTAAAATATGAGGCTCCAAATAAAACGGATAGGAAGCTAGACTCCAACCAAGAAAAATCTTCTTACTCAATTTCTTGAAAATCCGTTAGCATTACGGTAAAAAAAGATGATAGCAAAATCACTGAAATGAACCCCTTCAAGAAACGGATATCCTGCAAGGCGAAGCATCTTATAGCGTTCTGGTAGCTGTGGCTGCAGGTGGTCCAAAAAAAATTGTCAACATTCTCCTCGTCTGCTGCACGTACATCTTTGAGAGAATGTGGAAGTTCACTACTAGTGCAATGTGTTAGTATGTATGTATGCAGTTAGATACCTCAAGCACATTCCCCACTAAGCTGGATTTAACGCTTTTCCAGCTTCTAATGAAAAACATGATTATCACTCCTCCGTTTCCAGAAAAGCAGCAAGCGGCAACCGAGTAAGTAACTGGAGGCGTTCCTTGGCAAGTGTTTACCTGATTCTTGTCTTGATACCTCCGGTTGGAAATGGAATCTTGTTCCTGCTTCTCAGAGCTTCCCCTCATCCTAGGAGAAAATTCATCCCGCTTATCCCCATCTTATTAGAAGGTGGATACAGACACACATTCATCAGCTGAAATACTTTCTTTCCCGGAACGAATTCCTTGAGTCTTGGGCATCTCGTTACACCTCGTGTTGTCCCATATAATGGAAGAATCAGAGTTCCAGCTCACGTTTGACCAGCTCACAGCTCAGCAGCAGCAGCATCCCCACATGGAGGTGGTCTCTGATCCAAACATGTAGCTACAAAGGTACCCACGTGGCTGGGAAAACAAACACGTGAGCAGTTTTATTTTTTTCGCTGAAATCCAGAAGGTGATGGTCAGCAATTCAGTTGATTATGGTGGAAAAAAATAAGATTGAAGCACATGTTGTGGAACAATTTATTTTTTGATCTAATTCACTGATTTGGATGTAGGATTAAATTCTGTTTTAAAAATTGAAATATTTGCAGGCCTAAATTTTCCTGGGACCAGCGATATATTTTTTTTTAAATCAAAGGTTTGTTTATTAAGCCATTTTACTTTGAAAGTTTCATTTTGCCGAGTGTAATAACTTGATTATTATATGTTAGTAGAGAGGGGAGCCGTAATAGTCTGACTCAACTATTAGCAAAAACTCCAATATAGGGAAAGAGAAGAGGAGGGCTTAGGATTCACTTTTGAGATCGATCATCTGGGTTCGGTGGTGTCCAGCGCTATGTTTGAAGGCAAAATTTTAAACAAATAAAACCTGAAAAAGAGGAAATCACATGTTCTGAGAAGCGTATTTTCCCTATTGAAAATAACGACACTCTTCATGGTTTCGTGTATCGTGTCTGTTTGAATTTTTGACTTCAGTTGCTAATAGTATAATTTATCCGAAAGTGCTTGGTCAAATTAATGGATACATTTTTCAACGAGCTTTGATCCGTTTGAAAACAGCTTTTTCTGGAAAGGCCGTAGCAGGGCAAGGTGCAAATTTACGTGGGCGTAGATGCCCTATAATTTCCACAATCACATATTTTCCAACCAATCAAATTCAGGCGCATTCACGTGGGTATAATCTGTAGTGATTTATCATCAAAACTATCCCCAAAACCAAATCACACAACTGTCGGACCGCACCCTACATCAGCACCTCAACCAGTTTGTGGCCACACCCAGAAAAATGCCCTCGAAACATCAGCACCCTTTGCTACCGTCATGAAAATGAAATATCATATTGATGCCTTTCTCGCCAGGTATCAAGCCAGTCAGTCCCAATCGATCAAATCTGAAATATATGTACATTCAATCAAATTACGGGAACGCCATTACCACATGTATGGCCCCCGGAAAAGCATAAGCCAAAGCCACTTGAACCGATAGGCAGTCGAAACTGCTTTCCATTGACGAGGACGACGATCGACGCCTTTCAGAAGTGAAAGTTCAACCAACTTGCCGCTTGCAGCACCACGGTAGCAATACTAATTTCATATGTATCGAAAATTGCATCCAAAATCCAATCCTATTGGGCAAAATATGTCGATCCATGTAAAATTTCAAAAACCGACAAAATATGTACATTAGACTGCTGCAAACTTTGTATTAAAATTTCAAATTTAAACATTCAAACGCTTCCCATAACTTTTACTATTTTTTTTTTCTGCCACAAATAGCAATAAAATTTTTTGGAGCGATTCATTCATTCCTGAATAAGCGCAACGAGTTTTAATTTTGTATGGAAATTTGTATGCAATAGCAAAATTTTTTATTAATAAATCGCCAGAAAGGTACTGAAATTTCTAAAATATATATCTTTGGATTCTAAATATTCCTTGATTCTTGCAGTACATTTGATGAAAACAAACCTTCTACCTAACTTTTACTCCAGAAAAGATACTCGATGTTAGGCAAAAAATTTTCTAAATATTTTGTTTTAAATTTTAGCGTTTTTGACTGCTTATATAAAAGCTGTTTAACCGTACGATGAAAAAAAAAATTAAAAAAAAACTGTTTTGTATAGCCTATGAATTTGTTGACTTATTTGACCTAATACTTGAGACTTGAGACCTCAGACAGGAGAAATGAGAGATATGAGACATGAGAGATATGAGACATGAGACATGAGACATGAGACATGAGACATGAGACATGAGACATGAGACATGAGACATGAGACATGAGACATGAGACATGAGACATGAGACATGAGACATGAGACATGAGACATGAGACATGAGACATGAGACATGAGACATGAGACATGAGACATGAGACATGAGACATGAGACATGAGACATGAGACATGAGACATGAGACATGAGACCCAGGCTTGAGAATGTCATTGAAATGAAATTCAAACTCGTAACAGTTGCAAGACATTCCCCATAGCATTTCCCAGAGACTTCAATAACATTGACAGTCATCAAAAAAAATTTCACGCAAATGAAAAAAAGCATTGATTTTAACAATGACATTCGCCAACCGGAATTTCACTGAATTTTTTTCTCCTCAATAACATTTCTGCCTAGCGAATGACATTGGTTCGGTTGGTTCTACGAACAAATTATTGATGATCACCGGGACAAGTACCACGATAAATTATTTAGTTAAGCTCCGATTTCGACTTGCTACTCCTCCAGTAAAAGGGTTTGACTTGTAGGAGACGAAAAAATTTAGAGATATGCCGAATATTCGGCGCTGAATACCTCCAAAAAACCGTTAAGCCAAATATTCGGCTCAACAAACAGTTGAGCTAGGTATTCCGCCGAATATTTATCTTAAAAAAAATTATTAAAAAATAGACTTGTCGATTTTTTCAACTGATTTTGGTTAATTTATAAAATTTTCAAAAGTAGTGTAGACAAAGCTTCAAAATAATCAACAACTTATGGTTTGAGTAAAACATTTTAGGTTTATCCGTGTATGTTTCACGGTAGAAAGCAGTATGCTTCTTTTACAGTTTATTCTAAATTTACATGATATGTCCAAGCTTGTTGATAAACCAAATAAAAAATTCGAGAAAAAGATAGACTGAACGGAATGGCAACACATTTTTTTAAAAACTTTTCGGATTTTACCATGGTTTGTTCAGATTTTTTGCTAAATCGAAAAAAAAACTGAAATATCTCTTTGAAGTTTTTTGAAATTTGCGTTAAAAAACTATTTTCAAGAGTATATTTATTCGTTAGATATGATTTGAACACTGCTGTTGTGATTCGAAGCAAACTTTAAATTTCTAGTATCTTCATTTATTTTTCTCTTGTTTGTTTCAGAATAATTCCTAGTTTCTGTTAATATTTTTCCTTCCTTTAACAAGTTTTTCAAAATATCGTTCAGAGCCGGCTGTTTCGATACGTGTCGTAGAAAATATTGCATGTTTAAGGTTAAACATCGTCGTTGCTTTTGGCAACCATTTTGAAGACATCTAGCAGAAATTAGACATTCAACTAATTCGATTTACAAATGTACAATTTCAAATAGCTTGGCACCTGTTTTCACATGTTTTGTCCCAGATTTCACTGGAACTCAATCTCTTTTGAGTTAAACGTCCTAGATGCGACAGCCATCTGATGTCCTTTCAGCTAATGGTGACATTTTGAAAATCAAAAAGACGTCTACTTAAAAAAGATGTGATGTCTACATGTGGTTGGAAATAATCGACTTAAAAACATGAGGGGCATTGAGATAGCAGAAATAGAAGAAAAATGAATTTATCGTTTTGAATTTCTATCAAAAACTCAATAGTAATACAAATACTAAGAAGACATTTTTCTTGTATGAGTTGATTAACAAAAGTTAGATCCAGAATACTTTTTTTCGACACACCCTAATATTTCATCTTTCAAAGAATCAAAACTCACTTACGAATCTTCATATGTGTCATGTCTTCGACAAAGTTGCCCCAAAAACCGTTTGCTTCAACTTTGTTGAAGAAAGTTTGGCTTCATATTTTCACCAGAAAAAGTTTTTATGCTTAAATCATGCAAAAATCACATGCCCTAATATTTGATAAAAGATTATTGAAGCGCATGGTTTTATGAGCATTTTTGCTAAAGACACTATTTGTCTATCTTTTAAATAATTTTTGGTTCTTATAATATTAGAAAACTTTTTTTCCTAAAAACTGCAGGCCACCCGAGATTCTGCTTGTCTCAGACAGGCAGAAGACATTAAGGGGGGAGGGGGGTAGGGCCTAACACTTAAAAAAAATCGATTTTTTTATTTTTTTATTTTCTTATTGTAAAACATTTCAAGAATGTTGTGTCAAATTTTCAAGTCAATTGAAGCAAAACTGTAGAAATTATAGACCTTTATCTCCTCCTATCTAATACTGCAAGAAAGCAAGAGCAGAAACTTCAAACGCGTTTTTCTCGAAAGCACATTTTTAAAGTCCGTGGACATCGTCATTTGAAAACGACTTATCCGATTCTTTTCAAATTTGGAACATATTTTCTACATATAAAATACCAGACCCCAACGTTTTTCTTTTTTATTTTTTTTACTTTGGGGAGATTTTACAGATAAAAAATGGCGGATTTTTTCGTGAAAAATCGTAGTTTTTACTTCAAACAGCCACAAAAATTTCATGAAAATTTTTTTAAGTTAAATTAAAACGTTGGGGTCCAGAAAAACATCTATTAAACATATTTTGCTCGGATTTTTTGATTTCAGATGATTCTGTGCTGAGATACAGTGTCCACCGCAAATCCTGTTTTCTAAAAGGCATCCTCGAAAGTGCTCCGTCACCGGTTCATTTTTCAATATTTTTCTACGAAAAAAATACTAAATGTTCATTTAACAATGCTTTGTATAATGAAAAAAATTTGAATACATTTGTTTGAACGATAGCACTAGAAAAAATCGTGAAAATGGTGTTTTTTTTACCCGTTAGACCCTACACCCCCCCCCCCCCCCTCTTAAGACATCTTCATTACCAAATTTATCCTTATTTTGAAGGAACTTCCTTATTTAAAAAAAAACTTTGGAATTGTCCTGATTTATGAAAATTGGTCCTAATAATGTCCTGAATTGTCCTGATTTTCCAAAAAAAAAAAAAAATCTAAATTATATTTTAATTCGTACCTAGTTAAATGATGAGAATATCGAATATCATACGAATCTGTGTTAAAACAGTTTAACCCATTAATACGATGTTAATCGTTTTTTTTTATTGAAACTGCGTTTTTAATAAAAACTGAAACAGCCAAAAAATTGAGCCTTACTGTTGAACAAATTAAGGCGTCTACAGCACCGTTATTTTGCCATCAATAATGGAATTTAATAAGAGTTGCTACAGCATTTTATTTCCATCCAATCTACTGGTGTCTTAAAAATCCTGTTTTTTAACTTAAAGGTGCAATGATTTCTTTACGAAACCACCAGGCACACTTGTTCCGAATGTCTCCTTTGGCCGTTATTTATGCAAGAAATTAAAATCCAAGTAGCCCAGAGGGCATAGTTGCCACAAGTAAAGATTTGTCTTAAAAAGTATTTTTTTTTCATTATTTTTGGTACAGATTCAGTCCGCACAGAAGATTTTAGGATTTGGTTAAGATTTATAAGAAATAATAACAGAGTTGAAAAAAGCATCCGGGTTTAAAACACCTTGAAGGCAATTTTTTTAACTATTGAAAAATTGAGACAACAGAAATCCAAATAACATTCAAACAATATTTAAAAAAAAGTCTATAGATTTCGCTTATATTTTCCACTGATGATCTTTTTTTTTGCAAAGGCTTGTGATATAGCTCAGTTCGCAAGTCTTTTGTCTCCTGAGCCGATGTCCGCGAGTTCGAGCCCAAGAGCAAACATCGAACACTATAAGACTATAATCGAAACAAAAAAAATCTTTTTTTGCAAATTTCTAGACGGTAATTTTTTTCCAATAAGAGTTAAGATCTCAGTGTGACAACGCTGACAGCTGGGAAGAATTAGTTTTGTCTTTGTTTTTTGGGAGGAGCCGACCAACCATGCTTGTCAATATTCTAACCATTTTTCACCAGAGTAGCCATAGATTTTTATTGTTAAAACAACAGATTTGATTCATTTTCAATTTATTTATTAATGATTTGGAAAGAAATCTTGGACAATTTCTTTAGCTACTTTTCTAATTCTAAGCTAATCGTCAAAATATCGGAAAAGTATAAATTTTAAATTCTGAAAAAAAGGCAGATTAGAACTTTCATAACTATCACAACGCTGTCAAAAGTTTTCTTTTTTGGCCTCAGGGGACGTAGCAAAAACCAATAGAAATGCCCCATTTCGAAATGAACTAAGCTTAGTTTACGAGACAGCCATATGTAAAGTGCATGTCTTTTGATAAAATTTATAATCTTGATGAAAACATGCATAACGGCTTTCATTTAAGGTCCCAAATTTGCGACCATAAAAGGGCTTGACGATAAATCTTACAGTGAGTTACTTCTTTGGGCTATTTTTATTTTCCTTCCATCCTGGAGCTCTATCTGAAGAAACAGAATTTTCCATTTTAATTTTGCGATTTTGCGGATTGACGATGCCTTTATTAAAAACATCAATTCCACGAAACCTCAACTCGATATTAAGGCCCATTTACTCTTCTTGTGAAAATAAACCTGAAAAATTCTATTTCGTCAATAACTCAACAACGCGACTAAACAATATTTTGTAATATTGTGAAATCGATGGATAATTGTTGAAAACTGAAAATTAAACTGGTCTTGTTGTTTATAACTTCTAGGAGCAAGTTCACTCGTGTTTGAAAAAAGTGATAGAAACTATGACACTTGTAGCACATTTTGAAAACTTTACCGTATAAAAGCATTTTCAGGATCTGCGGCTGTCAAGTTTATTTACAACACGTGTTCTCTTTTTGCATGCTGTGATGCAAAACTAGCTCGCTTTTTATCACTTAGAGCAAGCTCACTGGTGTTGGGAAAAAGTGGAAGAGATTTTTACACTTACGGCACATTTTGAAAATTTTGCCATGCGAAACATTTTCAAGATCTGAAATCTTCAAGTTTTTAACAACACGTGTTGTAGTTTCGCATGTTGTGATGCAAAAATAGCAATATTTCTATCACATACTGCTGAAATAGAAACAGTGTTGTAAACAAAATCAACTTCGAAGATCTTGAAAACATTAGTGCATGGTAACATTTTTAAAATGTCAAAATTTCTACCATTTTTTCCCAACACGAGTGAACTTGCTCTAAGTGCATAGTGTTTTTATTCCGATTTCTCCGCCATGATGAAATCGGAATAAAAACAGTTCTAGAAGATTTTGAACAAAAAAACCAGTTGGATTTTAATCTTCCAACCATTCCCCATCGATTCCACCATGCACCAAGCAATAGTTGTGACGCGTTTTTGAGTTATAGACAAAATAAGATTTTTTTTCACGTTTATTTTCACGGGAAGTGTAAACCAGGCTGAAGAATAAAATAAAAATTCCTCTTCAAAATTTTATGCGCCTTTGTAGTGAACATATATGGTCGCGATTCGACCAGACCGAACTGAACGCCATCAGCATTTTTTCGAGACACTTGACCTTAAAGTGCAAATATTTTCATCTAGTTACAAAAACTTTGAAATTTATGATCTAGAATCGATTGTTTATAAACCAAGGAATTGGTTTCAGTCAATCTTACTCGCTATTTCTATCTGGTATGGTTGTTACACGAGATTCAAATTCTGTTGTTTCTCAATTTTCTCATAGCGCTCAGTTCGGTCTGGTCGAAGCCCGGCCATATGTACATATGTGAATACCATTAGTTGTGAATTTATATGTAAATCAGTTGTCTCGTCAAGCTGAATTAGCCTGTTTGCGGAAATAACCTGTTCCTTCAAATTTTCCTTCAGTTGATTTAACAGTAAATTATAAATATTTGCTTTTTACTCACAAAAGTTTTATTTTTACTCCTAGAAATATCCCGTTCCCCAACCACTGAACCAACTTCAGTTTGAATGTAAACATTTTTTCCAATTCTGTGTAGTTGTGAAGAAAATCAACTCAGAATAAAACCAACTTCCTCCTAGGCTGCAGCAAGAAAAACAGGGCATAAATCAACGGGAAGAGGAAACACAACATGAACCGAATCAATTGGGAATTGGTCGGTACAACTTCCAAAGACAAATGGTTCCAATCTACTCGGTTCGTTCAAACTGTTCCGTCTGCTGACCTCCTAGAACTTTGGGAAATAAATTGTCAAAATATACTGACTGGAATTCCATCGACCTTGCTCGGTATGTACGACATGTTTTATTAAGTTTTGTTTTGGTAGACCAAAGATTGATGGGTACCAAAGGTAAAAGGTATCAGTGAAATGCTATCAGAAAAACTCATTTGTATTTAAAAAAAAAGTAAATGAGATTGTTTCGTACATAAAAAAAGCGAAAAATGTAGTCGAAATGCAAACACAAACGCTCAAAAGAATCCCTTCAGAGATTACATCGAAAATGGACTTTCCTGACGTACGTTTCCCAAAAATTTTCATTTTCAATAAACGGATTGTTTTTTCTCACTGTTTTAATAAAAAAATGGATTGCTATGAATGTTTTCATCAATTGGAATACGAATACCGCAATATTTTCGTCATTTCTCGGTAGTGGGTTTGCCTTGATTCCAGCTTAAAATTTTCCTGTATAGAACGTTGTCAGTCGCAGTCGGTAGGGATCGTTTCGATATGCTGCAATTTTTTGTGATAGAAGTTTCAATAAATTTGCATTCAAAATCTTTGAAAGCAGTTGTAAAATTTTTGTCACTCTGAGTGACATACTTTTTATAAACATCGTTCCATTTCTTTCCTTCACCATCGCAATCAATACGATTTCGCTAATCATCGCAACTCATCGGAACACTGAGCTGTCTCTTTTTTTCCCCTCTTTCCCGGTTCAAAATCGATTTCATCTCGTTGCGCAGCAGCCGGCCGGCCCTTCAGAATCTTTCATTTCCAATCAGGAACCCAATCGAATAAAATACACCCACCAATCTTCACCAGGAAATTGGTTTTATCTGCTGAAAAAGATGTTTGAAATTTTAATCCATTTCATTTCGGAGAGCTTTCACCAACGGCTTCAATCGGGGAAAGGAGAAGAAAGAAAAAAGTTTAATTCAAATAATGGATCCAATACAAACGGAATCACTGCCGCGCGTTCCATTTGCTCCAATTTCCGGAACACCCTCGCGGGCACTCTCATTGGCAAAAGAAAATCCACCCACCGAAACCAAGGAAAAAAAATAAAACAAACAAGCGTTGTTGCTGTTGAAAAGTGGATCGCGCGAAAAAGTGGAAACTGCCAAAACTAATTATTTCAGCCGGCCGGTTTTTATAATACCGTTTGCGCAAGGCCTTTTGGGTATTTTTTTTCAATCGAAACCCCGAAATCGAAGGTGGTGAGGTTTGATTGTTTTGATTTTGATTGCCGCAGTCAAATAGTTCTGTTGGGAATAAAATTATCTTCTGCTGGTGAACGAGGCTTTGAAATTGGGTTGAAGTTTGATCTTTCAGAATGTCTGAGTAGTTAACTTCCTTTTGAACACCTCAAAAAATTTAAGCAACTTTTAACTACCAAACACCATGAAAAAAAACAATTACTAAGTTTTATGATTTCGCTTTTAGAAGCTGTAAGCAATGCAGATTTTCTAAAACTGCTTCCACCAGCAGTATTGTAAGATCATTGAACTCTTAAAAAAATGTCTGGTGGAATACTGCCTTTTCCACAACAGGAAAGAAATTTTTTCCTTCAAACTTTACCATTTGATAGGGTTTCTAGCCTTTTATCCTAGACTGGATTTCTCTTGGAAAACGTCTTTTTTTTAAATCTCAAAAATTTTCCTCAACATACAGTAGAAACTACACCAAAACTATATATTTGCGAAGTAAAAAATTAGAACTGTCATAAAAATCAACCTGCTGCTTCTTAACGCTTTGATTTCATCAGGAAGGGTGTTTGTTTGCGAGCCTTCGAAAAAAAGCCTTTCAAATAACATTTTTATTAACATTTGAAATATTCAAAAAACAAACCAAGGTTTTTCTCAATTTGAAACTTAACTTATAGGTTTTTACACGAAGAAAAAAGTTTTGAGTTTTTTTTAACTTTCGAGTTAGTTATTGATGATGATATGGATAAGGTTGCCAGAATTTTTTCCACTCCCATCCGGGCCTAGCAATTCCGGGCATTTTTTCAAAAAAACCTGGCAAAATCCGGGCATGGATTTAAATTTTTCAAATCCAAAAACCGGGCAAAAACCGGGCAAAATTTAGGTGTAATTAAACATAAAAGCATAGAAAAATTGCAAAAAATAATGATATTAATATTTTATTGATGTAATTGCAGACTTCCAAAAACTTTTTGGAACACTTAAATTTTTAAAGGTTTATAAAAATTATTCGAAACATCCGTTGAAAATTTCCATAGCGTTAATCGATTTTGCTGAAACTTACTCAAAAACTTTGATTTTGTTTGGTTTCCTTGTGAAAATTGTGAAAAAATCCGGGCAATATCCGGACTTTTTTCACGATATTCGGGCAACCGGGCCAGACCGGACTTTATCGAAATTTTGCATCAAATATCCGGGCAAACCCGGATAAAACCGGGCAATCTGGCAAGCTTAGATATGGAAAAATTTCATGTTGATCAATCAATGTTACCCCGTTTTACGGCACTCGGGTTTTGGTATGAAATTTTGTGTGAAAAAATAAGAAAATCTGTTCGGACTATGTCATTTTTTTTCCTTTAACGTAATGCAAATGAAATTTTAATATTTGGATTTTACTCGAAAATTTTTTGATAGCGCTTTTGCCCAAAACAGCAATATAGTGGGGTATTTGAGATAATAGTTATATTGCCCAAACTATGAATTTTTGTTTCATTAAAAGTATCTAGGGTTACTATCGGTTTTTTTTTTAAATATAATTAAAACAAGAATGTTATTGAATTCTGTTGAAATCATCTACATTAAAATCTCTATGATTGGCAAAAAATAGAAGGAGTTACCAGAAATTCTTAGTCACCAAATGCAATGATTTTGAAAAAGTTTATTTTGTGTCTACAGTAATACCTCGATAAAAAGCAACCTCTTTTTAAAGCAACCTCGATATAACGTAACCCAATATAAAGCAACTTTTGCCTCTATATTACGTTACTTTTAAAAATGCTTCTAATTTGAATAAATATGTTTAATTTCAATACTTTTTTGTCATAAAAATATAATAATGTTGTTTATGACCCATGCGGTAAAGAGGCATAAAGAGCGAATGAGCGCAAGCGTTGAAAATGTAACTCCAGTACTTTCAGTATTGTGATAGTCGCGTTTTGCTTTTGAAAATCCAGCCTAGAGCATGTATCTCCATTTCAAAACTGAATGACTATATTTGCACCTACAGATGAGTTGCTTAAGCTGAAGTGAGGTTAGGGCATGTAGTCTTTTATTCAAATAAGTTTTTATGATTGCTGACAGATGATCAATTCTGTACAGACGAGCGTTGAAAAACATTAAAGAGCTGCCAGTATAATGCAGGTCCTCCAAGAACGCCTGGATGACCAGAACTTTATTTAAAGAATGATTTTTTGAGCAGTTTGTGCCAAAAATCCCCAAGTTTCTTGAAGAATCTGGTTTACCTAGCAAAGCTGCTCTTGTTTTAGACAATTGTTCTGCGCATTTTAATGCAGATGAGCTGAAAACCGAAGATGGGTCGATTTTCACCATATTTTTACCACCGAATACCACAGTGGCAATACAGCCAATGGACCAGAACATAATTCAAATGATTAAATCACGGTGCAGAAATCTAATGATGCGTGAAATTCAAGGTCGAGGTGGAGAGTTCGACGAAAACATAAAAAAATAATCATTAAGGATGCAATCTATTGGGTTGCACAATCATGGGATTCAGTTCCCGCAGAAGCTATCCGGAAGTCTTGGAACTTGTTGTATAACCCTTCTGAAATTGAGAACGAGTTACCACTGTCTGTTCTCAGAGAAAGGTGGAACGGAATTGCAGCAAAACTTGCTCAGACGGAAGAGATCGACGAAGAAGATGCTGAATACGTGACGTTAAATGATGACGAAATCGTTTCAAGTATCCTGCATCCTAATCATCCAGACGAGAATAACAATGTGGAAGGTTCGCAGTCAACAATAGACTATCCCCCGCAGTCTGTAAGTTTCTAAAAATCTATTTTTTTTATCATTGATGTTATTATTAATAATAATGGTAATTTACATCTCCAGACACAATCGAGTTTGCAAGATGATGACGATTATTCAGAGGAGAATGCAGAGGAGAACGGTTGGCCGCTTAATATGCAGTTATCATTGCGGCAGATGCGGTCAAAAGTTATGGACAAAATAGTAGAAGAACAGATTTAACTTAATTGTAAAATTGGGAAAATATGTATGTTTGTTGGAATCTTCACTTTAATTGTTTCTGAAAATGTTTGTTGAAATTAAATAAACAAAATTGTTGAGTTTGTGACAAAAATATTATTATTATTTTTTACGTTTCTTAAATCCGTACAAACAGAATTTAAAATCAACTTTTTCACATTTACGATCACTATCGATGCTCCAAAGGACCATTTTAAGTAGTGTTTCGATATAACGTAATTTTGTTATAAAGCAACGAAAAAATAATTTCGTTGCTTTATATCGAGGTATTACTGTATATGTGGGGGATGTAATGTATGTAGTTAATGTTGTTCAAACTAAATATGTTTATGAAAATTGGACTGGAAATCTGAAAGTGCTGCTAAACTCATTTAATTAAGAAATCGTTTCTCGCTATTCTTACCTTTTACCGTCCTCGGCGAAGTTGTAACAGGAGAATTTCATTGAATGAATACGAATTATTCAAGAAAAACCAAAAAAAAGGACACTCTACGATCTAATTATCACGGTTTTCCATACAAAATTTCAAAAAAAAAAATCCCTTGTGTCTAAATTTGATTCGTAAATTATGCAAAAATTCTGTCGCTTGTTTTGATCAAGAAGAAATCATTTTAGACTACAGGCGTTATCAAATTCAACTTTTCCTTTTGTTTACACTAGCAATCTTCTTTACAAATTTTGTGATGAGATTTTCCTTAAGGGATATATAGTTTATCATGACATATGAACTTGCAACGATTTTTCGATATAAAAAAAACTGAATGGACAGTTTACAATTTTCACTAAGTATCACATTTAAATGTAATTCGTTCTATAAGCAAGATGCTTGTTACTAAAGAATATTTGAAAGTGAAAAATCCCGAATAATCGAATAAAGTTTGGCAAAAATTTAGCCTTTAAGCCAAATCACTTTATGTTTGAGAAAAAAATGCTTTTGATCTGAATGCCATGAAAGAACAATTTAAAAAAAAAAATATTCTAGGATTAATGTTCTAAGACAAATCGTCAAATTTCTCGAATTCTGCTGTTTGAGAACAAAAGGGTTTGTCTTATTTCAAATCTTTGTTTTTGATTCCAACTGAACAAGTTTCCATACCACAGGTTGAAATTTGCCTCTAGAAAAAAGCAATCGTCAATGATAATTTTAGTAGTTGATCTCATAAGAAAATGATCAGATTACTGGAGATGGAAGTATGGTTTTTAGCACATATTTGTTTTTAATTGATATTTTAAAGGTCTTTTCCTTTTATTTGGTAATATTTTAAACATTGAAGCCATTTTCTTCTATCTTATTTTAGATTTTTAATCATTTTGAAACTATTTCATTATAAAATTTTGATTTGAACTTATTGAAAGTTTTCACATACTTTCAATTCTTTTCACATATATTCACATTCGCATACTTTCAATCTTATTTGTAATGACTGTTTCAGGAAAGTGTGGGGGTTTTAAATCTTAATTATAATTTTGTTTTTCTTAATAAAAGAAAAAAAATTGAATATGAATTATTAATGGGATTAATTAATAAGTTGAACCCTGAACTCCAGCTTCAAAATATCGCATCTTTAGAAAAAAAAATCTATATTTGCCAAACATTTTATAATTCCTCTTGGATTTTATCAACTTTTTTCGGCGAGTTTTAATAAAAAAACCAATTTTTTATATTAAAACCCGCCGAAAAAAGACGATAAAATCCAAGAGCAAACATTCGCGGCGATAAATCCAAATTCAATATTTTATAATTGCTTATTTATATGGAGTTAGTTGAACGTCAAATAAAGTCTCTCTTTTTTCTACCACATGTTTCCGCACGACCAGGCAATTCTGGGCGATTTTTAAAAAGTTTGGAACAACGAAAAGCTGAATACAATCTAAGCATTATTCCAAAACACATAAGAGGATAGTTAAAGAAAATCACATAAAAATTTAACTATTGCATTGAACCACATCAGCACCATTGAAATCGTTATAAAGGTTGGAGAAATTATGTTCATTTTTAAATAAAACTAGCTGACCCGGTTAACTGTGTTTTACCTTTTACTTAATAAAACAGCTATCAGACGCCATCTTGAAATCCAACATAACGGCTTTCATTAAAAATTTAAATGATGCTCATGCGATTATCAGTCATTTACAGACTTTTTTAGTTTTTCGGAAGCCGCCATCTTGGATTTTAAAATTGTGTCAGATAGCGAAATTCAAGTCCTACTCGTTTAGCTTTTCCACCGAATACAAATATTTGGGGGGTTTCATGCGTTTTTTTAGTTATTTAGTATTATTTAAGTTAATCGGTTGCCATTTGGATTTCATGATGGCGTCAGATAGCGCAATTCGACTTCTTCTCGTTGATCCTTTTTAAGTAATACCGATATTGTGGGGGCTTGATGCGATTTTCAATCATTAACATTATTTTCAAGTTTAGTAGAAGTCATCATTTTGGAATTCAAAATGGCGTCAGACAGTAAAATTCGACTTCTACTCGTTGATCCCTTTGCACTTATACTCATTTTCTGGATGTTTTTTGAGATTTTCCGTAATTTACAGCTTTGAAAATAAAAGCGGAATCCGCCATCTTGGATTAATGATGGCGTCAAGCAACAAGTTTTTTTCCTACTATAGTTGGGCCCTTTTTATAAATACTCATACTGTAGAGATGTTCATAAAATTATCAGTCATCAGTGTACAATTTGAGATGATTTGGTTGATTTCTGAGTAAGCGCGACGCGATTCAATTTTGTATGGAAATTTGTATGAAAGAAGAAATATTTGCACATTAAATAATCTAGAAAACTCAAATGAGTTTGAAATGAAGTCGGTCTTTGATTTTTGGTTTTGACTATTCTTAAGCTTCATTATTTGCTTATATGACAAGCAGCTAAGAATTTCATGAAAAAAGTTATAACCATTTCAAAATAAAAAATCTTTATACAATGAAAAGTATTTAGGCACAATTTTCCCGTATGTTTGGATAACGTGCCGCTATTAAGCCTACCCCCATTCTAAAAACTCGTCGCGCTAATTCAGGACTGGATGGATCGCTTCCAAAATTTTTATTGCTATTCTTTGCAGCAAAATCGACCAAAATAGGTTATGGGAAGTGTAAATATTTAAAATTTGAAATTTCCATACAAAGCTTGCAGCGGTCTAGTGTACATGTATTTTTGAAAGAGTACGTATGGTATCCCTCATTTTAACAGAAAACAATGAAATACTTCATTAGATAATCTTCTCATATTTATGGCAACACCATGAGAATGTCTTATTTGTAGCTTATTAGTATAAAACCACCTTATATTGATTTAATTTTTTTTATAAAATGTTCAGTATGTATTCAGTTAGCTTGAGAATAGAATGGTATCAGCTTTGTGGTTTCATGACAATGTCGTCAATGCAAAAAAAATCGAAATAGAAAAACCTTAAAAAATCTTCTCTTCGTCATTTCATGCTTAGGTGCTTAAAAACTAAACAGAATCTTGAATATAAATAAGAATAATTTTGTAGAACTAAAATTAATAACTTAATCTCACAATCAGTATCAGAAATCAGAAATAGATATTTGATTCAATTACATTTTCGAACCCAAGAAGCTAGATAAATCATAATTTTAGTCTCGAGAAAAATATGAACCAAGCATCAAAACAATTTAAAAGAGATTTGAACCAGATATTAGAACTACACCTTCATTGTTTCAACCGTCTACTATTTATATAAATAAAAAAGAAGTTTAAAAGAAATTCGGTGCGAATGATTTTATTCTCCGGTAGCTAGGAAATTCAAAATCAATTTTTTTGCTAAACTTTAAACTTTTTAAAAAGTGTAAAAAGTAATTTTTTTTGAATATTTTTTTTTTATTTTATAATTGCTTTATGGCATTAAAACAATTTGAAATCTTTTATAATACTACTACTTGAAAATTATAGAATATCATATAAAAAAATTTCGTGATCTCCCAGGAAAAGTCTCGAAAGTTAAAATGACCGGAAAATAAACACTCTAACTGAAAGTTATGTTCCTTGGCCGATGGTTATGCAATTAAAAAAAACTGTCATAAATTTTTCCTCAACAATTTTTTTTTTTTTTCGTAGAAGAAAGGTTGTCTATAATTTTAAAACTGAACTTTTGTAGATGTTTCAGCATAAAAAAAGGGATTTTAAAGAGTAAATTTTTACTTACAAATCTATCTCTCCCCTACAGGTTCAATCGGATTACTCTCCAAATAGAGTGTCCATTTTTCGGCCATTTAAGTGTTCCCAGGAATCGGGAAATCTGATGGTCTTTTTCCGTGGAATTACCGAAACCAGGAAAATTTGCAAATATAGCTTTAAACACTCTACTGCAGGCATGTCAAACTGGGGGTTCGCGGGCCGCATGCGGCCCGCCGTTTAGGTCAATGCGGCCCGCGTAGCCCCGTCTCAAATTGTCATAAAAATACAGCACTGATTTTTATGTAAAATATTACTGCAAAAAAAACTAAAGCTGAATGTACCGATTTAACTGATTTTGGCTGCGGCCCTCTACGTCATAATTTTTTTTTTAATGCGGCCCGCACACCTAAACGAGTTTGACATGCCTGCTCTACTGCATACGGAACCTTAAATTTTTGGTATTTTTTATGTTTAAGGTAGAAGTATTAAACATTTCCAACTTTTTTGATGTCTCAAAATTCAATTAGCAATAATAAAACTCAAGACCCAAAAACTAAGTAGTTTAAACGACACACTAGACTGATACTTGCTGCTAAATTTAAAATAATTGAGAAAGATTTTTGACTATCGATAGAAGTTGGTTAGCTAGACTTCAGGTTATTCATCAAAGTTCATCAAGTTCTGATCGTTCAGATTCTTTTCGAAGCGCTCTTTTATTGGAAATGTTTGGTTATATATATATTCACTAGCTGACCCGGTGTGCTTTGCTACACCTTTCAAAATCAAATAACATTATCAGAAATTATTCAAGTTTTAATTGTTTTTTTGGCATAATTTTAAAACAAATTATGACATAATTCATAAGCAACCGCTATAAAATGAGAGCTGAAGCTGGAGTTTAGAATTGCGACCCAAAGATAACTTTAACTTATATTCTGAGTTTGATCTACAAATTTGTGTTGAAGATCTGATAATTTTAATCTGTTTGGTTAAGCTTCGCCCTAAAAAGAAGGGTCCATAGTTAATGGTTCGCAAGCAATCTAAATTATAAAATATGGTTGTTTTAGCTTGATATGTTCTGGATTTATGCTAAAAAAAACTGATTAGAGAGCCCCCGCCAATGTCGTTCCCTTCACCCCCTGCCGAGTGGTGATCGTGATATTTAATAATCATACCCCTTTTTTTCGTTCTCAAAAATTCTCTTATATCAAATATAGTTCCAATGGTTGATAAGTGTTCAAGCTTTACAACGAAATTTATATGGAGCCCCCTCCTTTCTTCTCCTCTCTACACTGCAAAGCGTAATGGTCTATAACAATCGTAGAAACATATCTTGTAACCAATTACCTTTCCATGCCATACTTGTTTCCATTTATTGGCTTCGTTAGCATAAATTGAGAACTTATGCTAGCAAAATTGTATTGGGCTCACCTCTCTCCTCCTATGTACCTACTCATTGAAAGGAGGATGGTGTGTCAGATAATCACACCTAAATGATTTTCCATGTTAAGTTTGTCCATTTCTCGGATTTTGTAAAAAAAAAAGTTAAATGTAAGCTTTCCTCTTCTATTCCTATATTCCTTATTCTATCATCCTACTGCAAGAATGGAATTGTTTCACATAGAAAAATTTCTCGTATAGAAATACCATTCCATGCCAAATTTAGTTTTATTTGCGTAGTAAATTCTTGAGTCAAGCATAAACTTGAAAGGGAGTATTATCCCCCATTTCGTTCTCCCCATTGAAAGGAAGGGTGAAAACTTAATATTTATAAAAGTATTTTTCGTACTCAAATACTTTTTGATGCCAAATTTAGTTTCATTCGCTCGATTAATTCTCGAGTTATGCAAAAAAAATGTATGGAAGCCCCCCTTTAACCCTTTATATCTTTCAGCTGAATAGGTGGGACTTCAAATTATCATAGAAACATTTCTCGTATCCAAATACCCTCACATGCTAAATAAGGTTCAATTTGCTCGATCAGCTCTCCAGTTATACTGGAAATTGTAAGGGAGCCCTCTCCTCCCCCTTTTCATCCACCTCTATGAAGGAGTGAGGGATACTAAATATTCATAGAAGCTTTTCTCGTGCCCAAATATCGTTCCGTGCCAAATTTGGTTCCATTTGCTGTTGTAGTTCTTGAGTTATGCAGTAGAAATTGTATGGAACTTCCCTCCCTCTTTCCTTCCTCCCAGCTGGAAGAAGGAACGGTTCTCAAACAATCATTAGAACATGTCACGTTCTCAAATACCCACCCATGTCAAGTTTGGTTCCAATTGCTTAATTAGTTTTTGAGTTATGTAACAAACAAATCCCCCCCCCCCCCCCCTTTATATCACCCTACTGGAAAGAGAGATGGGTCTCGAATAATCATAGAAATATTTTTCGTATCCAAATACTTTCCCGTGCCAAATTTGGTTCCATTTGCTTTATTAGTTTTTGAGTTATGTGAAAAAATATGAAAGAGGCCCCTCCCCCTTTTTACTGGAAAGAAGGAGGGGTCCCAAATATTCATTGAAATATTTTTCGTATCCAAATACCTTCCCGTGCCAAATTCGGTTCCAATATCTTGATTAGTTTTTGAGTTGTATGAAAAATTGTAAGGTAGTTCCCCTCCTCCCTTCCTATCACTCCACTGAGAGGAGGGAGGGGTACCTTTTATTCATAGAAATATTTCTCGTACCCAAATACCACCCCATGCCAAATTGGATACCATATGCTTGAAGGGTGCTCGAGTAATGCAAAAAAATTGTCTTTTGTTTGGGAGGCCCCTCCCTCCCTTATTTAAAGATGGAGGGGTCACAAACCATAATAGAAACCTTCCCCTGCCTCCAACACCCCCACCTGCCAAGTTTCACGTAAAACGGCTCAGTAGTTTCCGAGTCTATAGGGAACAGACAGACAGACAGAAATCCATTTTTATATATATAGACTAGCTGACCCGGTGTGCTTTGCTACACCTTTCAAAATCAAATGGTATTTTTAAAAATTATACAAATTTTTATTGTTTTATTGGCATTATTTTAAATCAAATTATAACATAATTCATAAGCAACCGCTACAAAACAAATTGCAACACAAACATCACTTAAAATAATATTCTTAATCTTGCTCCATAAATTTGTGTTAAAGATCTGATAATTTTAATCTGTCTGGAGGGTCTCAAATTATTCGTACTCAAAAAATCTAACTTATAAAATATGATTGCTTTTGCTTAGTATGCTCTGGATTTATGCTAAACTGATAAAAGAGCCCCTCTTGTCTTTCCCTTCACCCCCTGCTGAATGGAGGTCGTGATATTTAATAATCATACCCATTTTTTTCGTTCCCAAAAATCCTCTTATATCAAATATAGTTCCATTGGTTAATAAGTTTTTAAGCTTTACAACATAATTTATATGGAGCGCCCTCCTTTCTTCCTCCCTCTACACTGCAAAGCGTAAGGGTCTATAACAATCGTAGAAACATATCTCGTAACCGAGTACCTTTCCATGCCATATTTGTTTCCATTTGTTGGCTTCGTTAGCATAAATTGAGAACTTATGCTAACAAAATTGTATTGAGCTAACCTGCCTTCTCCCATGTACCTACTCACTGAAAGGAGGATGGTGTGTCAGATAATCATAGAATCATACCAAAAGGATTTTCCATGTTAAGTTTTGTCCATTTCTCGGATATTGTAAAAAACGTTAAATGTAAGCCTTTCCTTCCTATATATCCAATTCTATCATCCTTCTGCAAGAAAGGTATTGTTTCACATAGAAATAGTATTTTCGTACTCAAATATCTCCCCGCGCTGGAAGAAAGGTGGGGCTTCAATCAATAATAGAGACATTTTTCGTACCCAAATACCCTCATATGCCAAATATAGTTCCATTTGCTCGATCTGCTCTCCAGTTATACTGAAAATTGTAAGGGAGACCTCTCCAACCCCTTTTAATCCACCTCTTTGAAGGAGTGAGGGATACCAAATATTCACAAAAGCATTTCTCGTACCCAAATATCTTTCCATGCCAATTTTAGTTCCATTTGCTGTTGTAGTTTTTGAGTTTTGCAGTAAAAACTGTATGACACCCTCTTTCCTTTCTCCCCGCTGGAAGATGGAAGGGGTCTCAAACAATTATTAGAACATATCACGTTCCCAAATACCCGTCCATGCCAATTTTAGTTTCATTTGCTTAATTAGTTTTTAAGTTATGTAAAAATTTATAAAAGAGCGCCCCCCCCCCTTTTTTTTAAACCTCCCTATTGGAAAGAAATCATAGAATCATAGAAATATTTTTCGTATCCAAATACCCTCCCATGCCCAAATTTGGTTCTATTTGCTTTATTAGATTTTGAATTATGTAAAAAAATATTAAAGAGGCCCCCTCCCCCTTTCTTCTGGTAATAGGGAGGGGTCTCAAATAATCATTGAAATATTTTTCGTATCCAATTACCTTCCTATGCCAAATTTGGTTCCGATATCTTGAATAGTTTTCAAGTTATATGAAAAAATCCCCTTCCCCCCTTCCTATCACCCCACTGAGAGGAGGGAGGGGTATCTATTATTCATAAAAATATTCCTCGTTTCCAAATACCACCCCATGCCAAATTTGATACCATTTGCTTGATGGGTTCTCGAGTTAAGCAAAAAATTGTCTTTTGATTGGGAGGCCCCTCCCCCCCTTCATGAGAGAGCGAGGGGTCTCAAACCATGATAGGAACCTTCCCCTGCCTTCAATACCCCCTCCTGTCAAGTTTCACGCATATCGGTTCAGTAGTTTCCGAGTCTATAGGGAACAGACAGACAGACAGACAGACAGACAGAAATCCATTTTTATAAATATAGATTGTCGTTTTTCACTTTTTCAAGCGAGAAAACACTTTTAATGATTTAGTTTGTAATGTTTTAGTAAGGTTGAATTGTATTTGTTTCAAAAAAGTATCCGCGAATTAAGATGGAACAATAGAAAATTGTTAATAATTTGTTTGATTGTAGCTTAAATATTTGTTCAGATAATGAAAAGGAGTGTAATGATTTTGTAAATGTAGGTTAAGTTCTTTTTTGTTCAATAAAAAAATGTATTGTTTTCATTGCTCAAACTGATCCATTTTTATTTAAACACTTTATCCCTTTTCATTGGCTTCGAGATTTTCCGGGATATTTGAGCGTTTCCTGGTATTCGGGAACTCCCGAACTTTTTTCTCCGTGAATTTTTGGCCGGGAGCTAAAAAACAATTCAAAGTGTACCCTGCACCTTGCACGAGGCCTAGGACCAATCTTAGCCTGGAGTGCATAACATTTCGCAGGTTTTAAATTTTTTTACAAATTTGGAACACTACGTTGCTTGTAATCCTTGTAGGGAAAAAACTCATTCTTATTGGGTTCATCATGTTTATTATTTGACAATTTTTTAGATATTTCATACACAATAAACACTAAACTGAGGCAAATTGAGTTTATTTTTGAATCTCCCAAATCCTGGGGTCTAAAAAGCTTTGTTTTGGCTCAAAACTCATCCATGATTTTTTGCAGAATTTGTATGTTACCTTTACAAGAGTACATTTGAACTTTTAGGTTTGTATGGGAAAATTTTATATTTAGTTCGGAAGAATCAAAACCTTTTTTTGATTCTTCTGTGGACCTGAGTCTGCTAATGGTTTTTGACCAATTTTAAATTCTCTTATGTAAATTTTTCGCTGAACAACTTTTCCGAAGACTCTCATTAGACAAAATAGTTATTGATTGTTGAATGGGGGCATGTTTTTGTGAATGGAAAAATAATTAATTGTATTGACATCACTGCTGGTGCCAAGCGACTAAACGCCCGTTTTTTTATAACCATTTATGGTTCTTCAATATGCATTTTGTAGTTTTTGCTTCGAAAGCGCCAATTTGGTTGTTTTTCATCAATATTTCTAGAAATTTTTCAAATATTTTCTTCAGTTCTCGAGCGTAGACCACAAAATTATGTAAAAATTGGTATTTCTCCATCGCCATTTTGGAAATGATTGCTTTTTTCGCAACTTTGCCGAGGACACAAACTTTCTAACTGTTATTCTCATTGTGAAAAATGATCTTTCATTTCATCTAACCCTCTATCCATCTTTAAAATTTCATAATCTTCAGATATCCCTACTAAAAGGACATCACTTTTAACGGATTTGGGAGATAAATTAAAGAAACATTAATACTAATGTTATGAATTCGTTTTGGTACATCTTTGTACCTGAAAACAATCTAATTTTCTCTAATACTTTCCATTACCTTCGAACATTTCGAAAATGGTTTTTTGTGAACTATAAATGGTTAATAAAATTCAATCGTGTACAGCAGTGATTTCATTTGAATTTATCATTTATCAATGGCAAAAGACATTCCCCAGTTAAACAGCTAATAACACTTTTGCCTTATAAGGTACAGGGTTACTGCCTTCGACAAAGGTTGCACAGCGTAAAATTTTCTTTACAGAATTTATAAATTTGCCCAAAAATCATAAGCAGACTTGATTCAAAAAGAAGATACAAAAATGATGTTGATTTTTCCGAAAAAAATATTCAATTTTTTCCATATTTCAAATTTACTTATGTAAACGTTACTATAAAATTCCGCAAAAATATGAGATTTGAACACGAAGCTTTATGGCCCTAGGGTTTGAGAAGTAAAAAATGACCCCTTATCGACTCAGTTAAATGTACATACAGCATGAATCTGAATATAACGTTGAATCGCCTAAGAGTTTAGTTGTTTGAATTGTTGAAAAGGAAAGTTTTAAATGTTTAAAATAGAAATTCTTTAAATTTCCAATCTTGAATCACTCTTAAATGTTTATTTTCTTTTTCTTTACAGGTAAGCTGCTAAACCAACTGTTGGTGAAAAATATGTTACATGAACGAGGAAGACCGAGATATTACTTCAATATCACTGCACTGCAAGAAATTGGATTTTCTTCTATTTTCAATTGCGAAATCCACATCCTAAATGTTTTAGTTTTCACAAACCTTTTTCTATTTTTCATCAAATCAAGCAGTTTATGATTGCCAATTATTACAGCTAGCCTATTTGTAAGTTTTTTTTTATCTTGAATAAACGCAAAACAGTGTGACTTAAATGACCAATTATAATATTAATTCGAACATTTCTGGGAAAACTTCTTTATCGCCAGCCTTCCCTTCTGTCGAGACCGACTGGCTTGGCGGCCATCTTATGATGCTTTTTCTTTCCTTTCACTTAATTCTAAATTGCCTTGTTCACTGAAATACGTCTATAAACTGAACTCTCAAGTTTTTCGTCATTCTTGTTCAACCTCTCCTACTTTTTCCTTCTCACACACGCTACCTATCGAAACAGAAACTCTACACACTCTCCCTGTTCTCCTTATCATTATACTCAGTACTCAAGTACAGCTCGCTCTCTTAAATTGTTTCGCGTGAATCGAGAAGCACTCGCCGAGGGGCTATGTAATAGTCTTTTCTGTATATTTTATATTTATATCGTACACATATACGAATGCAGATTATTTCACGAATGATTCTATCATATTTATATTTCTTTACTTGACTATATTTAATTATATTTATTACCTTTTACTCAACCCACATCTTATTTCCTACACCTTCATCTATTGTCCTATAATTACTCATTTGAAAAGCTTCATTGAAATTAAAACTTACTGTGAATCAATTATCGCAATTGAATCGAACCAAGAATTGTATTCTAGCGTGTATGATTATGAAATAAAATATTTGCGTATGCATGCTTACTCACGTTTCGTAATTCTTTTTTTTTTCTAGACTCATTCATGAACGGATATCAAATATTCGTTTAGTTTTTTTCCCTGGCAAGAGCAGCTATAATTAACACGCCCAGCCTTCAGGTTAACAAAACTAATCACCGCCTAGGAAATGTTCAACATTTGCACCTGGCTTATCTGGCCGGTTGGTTCGAATTTCCCGACCATGGAATCAAAACATTAATATGCCTAATTACGGTTCGTTACAGAATGGGTTTCATACCGATATGAAAAAAGAGCATGATCACGAAAGTTAGCAGTACAGCAATCGATTTCATTTTAGCTCCCCTCCCCCTTTTGGCTGAAGTCACAGTCAGAAGTATTTTATTTCACGCACGTACACCTGTATACATTTTGTTCCTTTGGCGGAATAAAGTTGGAAATGTTCGCCACCTAACATCATGTATGGATATGTGCATAGAATAGCATCGTTATGGTGCCCGTTTTCGGTTTTGCCGGTTCTGTATTAACCTTTCATAAACACCTGGCCCGGTACAAAACAAAAGTCCTACCTTCGAGCCGACATTGCACAAAACCTTGCGTCTTTCAATAATTCGTTTACTCGAAACAAGAGGAAAAAACAATAAACATACAAAAAAAGGTCGCCACTTTGTTCTTACCCACGTTCAAAGGGCCGAAGCAATATGGCGTTACAAACCTACACGGTTTGATTAAATTTGTCATAAGCCGGATGTTCTCCAGCTTACATTATGGTTTTTAAAAGTAGAACCCTTCCCACTTACGGATAAAGTTTAAAAAAAAACATTATTCCTTTTTTTAAACCAACAGTTTCCTCAATTCCAGACTGACTTTTCATTTATTTTTTTTTTTAAATTCCATCTTAAAGTTCCCTTCAGTCAAAAACAAACTGAACTACTCTACTGACCCTCTTAAAGCTGTTCCACTGAACCGAAAACTTCCCTCATTATTTTCCAGGCTACGACGACGACGAACGCTAGTAGGTACACATTTACACAATTCGTACTAGGTTTTCCACCCTATAAAACTTGAACTACTTCCGCTGCTAGCCCGCCAAAGAAGGAATGGCAGGAAAAACCAACGTTGCGTGAGGTCTCTCTCTCATGCTCAGCACAGCAGGGTGGAGCCGCACATTGCAGAACTTTAATTTAACATTCCGGAAGTGTTTTCGAAGGGAGATTTTTCATGGTAGTGTACAGTACCTACTTTAGTTGAACCGGCTAGGGGGTCTAGAGCCAAAATAAGAAGGGAAGGAGCTGGACGGGCTCCGTCGGGAATTATCAATCATCGCTGCAGGCCAGACAGAAACTGGGGGGCTGATGAGAAATTATCTTTAAGCGGAATCGGTGATATTGATTGATGAAATGAAAGCAAACCGAAAAGTTGCTGAGTCAAAGGGTTTAGTAATGAAGACTGATAAAGTCTGTTTTTTGGTGTGGCTTCTGTTGAGAATGAGACTAGATTGAATATGAACATTAAGACTCATGTAATTTTAACTAAAAACAACTACAGAAATAATCATGGTCGTTACGCACGAATTTCAAAGTGCGAATGAGGTTTTTTTTAGAAAATTCATGTCAGATCATGGAAAGTAAGGTGATTTTTACTCTTGTTATTTCATCGTGAGTATGCCCATTAGACTGAGTCAATTTGAAGTTATTTTTGAATATCTCAAACTCTGGGGTCATAAAAGCTTCGGTTTGATTCAAAACTTATCCATGATTTTTGCAGAATTTTTAAGTAACGTTTACATGAGTAAATTTTTATCTTTTAGGTTTGTATGAGAAAATTGGATATTTTGTACTGAAAATTCGTCATCATATTTATTTCTTCTGTGTAACCGAGCCTGCTACTGGTTTTTGTGCCAATTTATGAATTCTCTAAAGGAAATTTTTCACTGAACAACTTTGTTCGAGACCGTAACCTCGTAACTAATTAGGCAAAAAAAGTTATTAGCTGTTTAACAGGGGTATGTCTTTTCGCATTGTAAAATAATATATTCAATTGACACCACTGCTGGGTGCCTAGCGAGGTATTATAAGTTTGCCAGATTGCCCGGTTTTATCCGGGTTTGATACAAAATTTTAGAACATTCTGGCCCGACCCGGTTGCCCGGATTTCATTGAAAAATGCCTGGATTTTGCTTAGCTTAGCTTAGCTAGCTTAGCTTGGTTGACTACTCATATCCACCTTAAATCATTGAACTTGAAATGCTGTATAGATATGATCATTCATAAAAAATATACAAAAAAAAGTGAAACTTCTGATAACATATTTATCTAGTTCTTTACTCAACTTACGCATTTCAAATTCTATGATCGCTGGCGTGGCTAAGCAGAACAAGTTCTACCTCGCCAATGGTTGCTACTCCGTGATTAATCGAGGCCATCAATTTTGCACAAAGCCCAAAAGAATGGTGCTTGGGATTAGCAGTACATTCTCAATGTACAAAACTCATGCTCTCCTATTCTATAAATGATTAATAACGGCGCCGGCCACGTCCTAGTAGTCAATGGGGAAAAAGGAAGGAATGTTAGTATGATACTCTTTAGGTTCAACTAGCAACCTCTTGCTCCTGCATACTCCAAAAATAGTTTTGAAATAGTCAGAACCAGAGATAAGTTAGTATCACAAACTATGGAAACCGTCTATACGTCTGCGAATCCATATTAAAGTATCAAAGGAAGGGGTTGTGTTAGTTGATGAAAGGTAGAGATCCGGATCCATTTTGGTGAATGGTGCGATCGAGTTTTCCTACACCTCCTATGCTCCTAGATATTTCCTAAGGAATCTCCTATTTCTATCGTTGAGGCAGTGATAAGAAATTCAATAGTAAAGTAAAAAAATATATTCTAAAATTTTCTTAGCTAACTTGTTTTCCTAGCTGTTATTCCTGCTACATTAATGTATTTTCAAAAACGACTTTTCAGGGTAAAAACACTTCTATCAAACTTCAAAGAATAAATATAAGGAGATATATAGAAAATTAAAGGTTTGTGAATGAATGAAGTGATTCTTTTTATTTTGTTTATTTTACTTTATCAATTTGTAATGTGAATTGTGATGATTGAATAAGATCGTTTTTGGAAACCCATCAACATAAATCAACTCTTTGCCTCATATTAATGTAAACGATTATTTCAGTTCCTTAACTAAGGTCGATACTGTTGTTTCTGTTGAATGATTCCCTTGTTGATAAATTTGCTATATTTATTTTATCTTCGTATGACAAGAAAGCCTACCCAAAATTGGATCGCAAAACGTTTCTATTCAACAAACATACATGACAAAAATTTGTACGAAAAATTTTAAGTTGAATGTTTTTTATTTAGAATAAAAAACGGTAGCCTTCTTGTTGTGATCAATTTAAGTCGTTAAACTTTAATCATTATCTTCATTTACAATTTTTTTTTCCATTTTTTCACTTTTTGTAAATTTGTAATAACAATAGTCTCGCCCGACATCTTTGAGAACTGTTTATATTTTTTAAACAAAAAAGTGTAAAAGAATCGTTTTCAAAACTAGTCGTGTGTCATGGATTTAACACATAAAAAAATTCAAAGATGAAAAAAGAAAAAAAAATAAATAAAAAATCAATCTGAAATAAAAAAATATTCAACGATTTGAAAAATTTTTGTTTGTTTTAAATTGTAAACAATTTTAATTTGTTTTCAACCACACCGAATGTTTATGTTCAAACAAGGGAAGCTTGCCAAGGCGTGGCAAATTTTAATTTTTCTCAAACCCTAAATGGTTATATATCCTACTTTTCATTTTTTCAAGTTTATTTTTTAAACAGTTCAAATTTCTTATTATTAAAGACCATAAATTTCAAAAATATACTTTATTAATCTTTAATTCA